>NC_134740.1:0-152500 GCF_049634645.1 Pelodiscus sinensis
GGGGGCAGGACGAAGGCGGGGGCCCAGGGTCAGCGGGCGGGGGGGGCCTGTGGGGGGCAGGACGAAGGCGGGGGGCAGGGTCAGCGGGCGGGGGGCCGTGGGGGGCAGGACGAAGGCGGGGGGGCAGGGTCAGCGGGCGGGGGGGCCGTGGGGGGCAGGACGAAGGCGGGGGGGCCCAGGGTCAGCGGGCGGGGGGTCGTGGGGGGCAGGACGAAGGCGGGGGGCAGGGTCAGCGGGCGGGGGGTCGTGGGGGGCAGGACGAAGGCGGGGGGCAGGGTCAGCGGGCGGGGGGCCGTGGGGGCAGGACGAAGGCGGGGGGCAGGGTCAGCGGGCGGGGGGCCGTGGGGGGCAGGACGAAGGCGGGGGGCAGGGTCAGCGGGCGGGGGGGTCGTGGGGGGCAGGACGAAGGCGGGGGGCAGGGTCAGCGGGCGGGGGGGGGCCGTGGGGGGCAGACGGGACCCAGCGGCTGGGCTCTGACCCCCCGTGCAGGAACCTGCCGCTGGCCATCGGGGTGTCCATGCCGGTGGTGACGACCATTTACCTGCTGACCAACGTGGCCTATTACACCGTCCTGGCGCCCCACGAGCTGCTGGCCAGCGACGCCGTGGCCGTGGTGAGTGCCCGGCCTGAGGGGGTGGGGGGGGCTGCCCCCCTCCCGGGCTCTCACCCCCCCTCTCCCCCAGAGCTTCGCCGATCGCGTCTTCGGCGTCTTCAACTGGACCATCCCGCTGGCCGTGGCCTTGTCCTGCTTCGGGGGCCTCAACGCCTCCATCCTGGCCGCCTCCAGGTACGCGCCCCCCGGCCCACGGCCCCCCCCGGCCCCACAGCCCCCCCACGGCTCCTCCCTCACCCCCTGCTCTGCCCCAGGCTGTTCTTCGTGGGCTCGCGGGAGGGGCACCTGCCCGACGCCCTCTGCATGATCCACGTGGAGCGATTCACGCCCGTGCCGGCCCTGCTCTTCAACGTGAGTCCTCGTGCCACGGCCCGTGCCACTCCCCGTGGGGGGCACACCACAGCCATAGGGGGAGGGCCATGGGTCGCACCATTCCCCGTGGGGGGAGGCACACCACAGCCATAGGGGGAAGGCCACGGCCCACACCGTTCCCCGTGGGGGGGCACACCACAGCCATGGGGGGAGGGCCATGGGTCGCACCGTTCCCCGTGGGGGGGCACACCACAGCCATAGGGGGAAGGCCACGGCCCACACCGTTCCCCGTGGGGGGGCACACCACAGCCATGGGGGGAGGGCCATGGGTCGCACCGTTCCCCGTGGGGGGGGCACACCACAGCCATAGGGGGAAGGCCACGGCCCACACCGTTCCCCGTGGGGGGCACACCACAGCCATGGGGGGAGGGCCATGGGTTGCACTGTTCCCCGTGGGGGGGCACACCAGAGCTATGGGGGAGGGCCAGGGTCTGCACCAGTCGCAGGAGGGCCACGGGTCACACTAGTGCCCCACATGGGGGAGGGGTCCCACGGCAGTGGGCTACCGGAGATACCATCCAGCATGGGGGAGGAACGGGGCTGTGCAAGGAACCACACCAGACCCCGGGAGAGTCCATTTTTCCTGGCGCCCCATTGGTGGATCCATGCAATAGGCTCAACTATTTGCTTGAAGTCCTTGGGCAGGGTCTGGGGTGGGTCCGTTCCCCCCGCTTGTCCCACGGGTCAGTCCATTCCCGTCTGGTGGGGGGGGGGGGTGTTGCCTCACAGGTCAGTCCATTCCCCTGTCTTGGGAAGGGCGGATTGTCCCACAGGTCAGTCTATTCCTGTCTCAGGAGGGGGGAATTGTCCCACGGGTCAGTCCATCCCTGTGTCGGGGGGGGGGCGGGGAGAAATTGTCCCATGGGTCAGTCCATTCCTGTGTCTCAGGGGTGTGTGTGTGAAGGGTGCTTGTCCCACGGGTCAATCCATTCCTGTCTCAGGAGGGGAATTGTCCCACGGGTCAGTCCATTCCTGTCTTGGGGGTGTGTGTGCTGTTGTCCCACGAGTCAGTCCATTCTCCTGTGGGGGGGGGGGGGGTGTGTGTGTGTGTGTGTGTGTGTGTGTGTGTGTGTGTGTGTGTGTGTGGCCTCACGGGTCAGTCCATTCCCCTGTCTTGGAGGGGTGGGTTGTCCCACGGGGCAGCCCATGGTCCTGACGGGGGTGTCCCCGTCCGCAGGGGGCCATGGCTCTGATCTACCTCTGCGTGGAGGACATCTTCCAGCTCATCAACTACTACAGCTTCAGCTACTGGTTCTTCGTGGGCCTGTCCATCGCCGGGCAGCTCTACCTGCGCTGGAAGGAGCCCGACAGGCCCCGCCCCCTCAAGGTAAGGCCCCGCCCCCTCAAGGTAAGGCCCCGCCCCCGCAAGGTAAGGCCCTGCCTGCCCCCCCGCGAGGGCTCACGCCCGCCTGTCTCCCCAGCTCAGCATCGTCTTCCCGGTGTTCTTCTGCCTCTGCACCGTGTTCCTGGTGGCCGTGCCGCTGTACACGGACACGCTCAGCTCGCTCATCGGCATCGGCATCGCGCTCTCTTCGGCCTGCCCGTCTACTTCCTGCTGGTGCGGGGGCCCGGCTCCCGCCGCCCCCGCTGGCTGCGGGGGGCCGCGGGTAAGTGAGGCCCTGGCGGCGCCCCCCCTCCTCCCTGCCTCTGCCCCCCGACCTGGCGGCGCCCCCCCCTCCTCCCTGCCTCTGCCCCCCGACCTGGCGGCGCCCCCCCTCCTCCGTGCCTCTGCCCCCCCGACCTGGCGGCGCCCCTCACTCCTACCCTACAGACCCTGCCTCCCCCCAGCCCTGGCGGTGCCCCCCCTCAACCCCATCCCCACCTCTCGCTCCAACCCCCCAACCTCTGCCCCCCCCAGCCTTGGTGACGCCTCTTGCTCCCACCCCCCATCCCCACTCACCCCCCCGCTCTCTCCGCAGCCGGGGCCTCGCGCTACATCCAGCTGCTCTGCCGCTCCGTGGTGACGGAGCTGGACCCCAACGACGTTCGCCCCAAGTCCCAGTGACGGAGCCAGCGGGGGAGGGGAGGCGCTGCACCTCCCCCGACACCCCCCCGAAACCAACTCTCCCCCCGTAACTTATTGGCCCCGTGGGCCCTGGCGGCAGCTGCTACAAATAAACCAGCATCACTCCAGCCACGGCCGGCTCTGGGCGTCGTGTGTCTGCCCCCCAGAGCCCCCCTTCTCCCCCGGCCCCCCAAGCAGAAGCCAGCCCCCATGCGCTGCGCCCCAGAGCCCCCTGTGCCTCCCGTCCCCCCACCTGGGACTCACCCCCTGAAATTCGCTGCCCCCCGAACCCCGGCAAGGGCCCCAGGTGCCCCCACCCTTGCGCCCCAGTGGTAGAGTCTGAAGCAGGCCCCCCCCGTCAATCCAACGCCAGGCCCTGGGGGGCAACGGGTCCTTTATTGGCTCACAGAGTCCGGTGGGGGGGGGTTAGTGCCTCCTGGGGCATCAGCCGAGCGTGTCCTGCCAGGGCCTCTTTCGGGGGGTGCTGGGGGCGCCGGCCCCGCCCTCCTTCTGCTGCAAGGGGTTGTGGAGAACGTCTGACGCAGGGGGCCTGTGGGGGAGACGGGGGCAGGAGTTAGAGGGGGACCCCGCAGCCCAGCCCCAGGGGAGCCGGGCGCCAGGGGGGAGGGGCTAGAGGGGACCCCCGCAGCCCAGCCCCAGGGGAGCCGGGCGCCAGGGGGAGGGGCTAGAGGGGACCCCGCGGCCCAGCCCCAGGGGAGCCGGGCGCCAGGGGGGAGGGGCTAGAGGGGACCCCCGCGGCCCAGCCCCAGGGGAGCCGGGCGCCAGGGGGGAGGGGCTAGAGGGGACCCCGCAGCCCAGCCCCAGGGGAGCCGGGCGCCAGGGGGGAGGGGCTAGAGGGGACCCCGCAGCCCAGCCCCAGGGGAGCCGGGCGCCAGGGGGGAGGGGCTAGAGGGGACCCCGCGGCCCAGCCCCAGGGGAGCCGGGCGCCAGGGGGGAGGGGCTAGAGGGGACCCCCGCGGCCCAGCCCCAGGGGAGCCGGGCGCCGGGGGGAGGGGGCTAGAGGGGACCCCGCGGCCCAGCCCCAGGGGAGCCGGGCGCCAGGGGGGAGGGGCTAGAGGGGACCCCGCGGCCCCAGCCCCAGGGGAGCCGGGCGCCAGGGGGGAGGGGCTAGAGGGGACCCCGCGGCCCAGCCCAGGGGAGCCGGGCGCCGGGGGGAGGGGCTAGAGGGGACCCCGCGGCCCAGCCCCAGGGGAGCCGGGCGCCGGGGGGAGGGGCTAGAGGGGACCCCGCGGCCCAGCCCCAGGGGAGCCGGGCGCCAGGGGGGAGGGGCTAGAGGGGACCCCGCGGCCCAGCCCCAGGGGAGCCGGGCGCCGGGGGGAGGGGCTAGAGGGGACCCCCGCAGCCCAGCCCCAGGGGAGCCGGGCGCCGGGGGGAGGGGCTAGAGGGGACCCCGCAGCCCAGCCCCAGGGGAGCCGGGCGCCAGGGGGGAGGGGCTAGAGGGGACCCCGCGGCCCAGCCCCAGGGGAGCCGGGCGCCGGGGGGAGGGGCTAGAGGGGACCCCGCGGCCCAGCCCCAGGGGAGCCGGGCGCCGGGGGGAGGGGCTAGAGGGGACCCCGCGGCCCAGCCCCAGGGGAGCCGGGCGCCAGGGGGGAGGGGCTAGAGGGGACCCCGCGGCCCAGCCCCAGGGGAGCCGGGCGCCGGGGGGAGGGGCTAGAGGGGACCCCGCGGCCCAGCCCCAGGGGAGCCGGGCGCCAGGGGGGAGGGGCTAGAGGGGACCCCGCGGCCCAGCCCCAGGGGAGCCGGGCGCCGGGGGGAGGGGCTAGAGGGGACCCCGCGGCCCAGCCCCAGGGGAGCCGGGTGCTCGGGGGGGGGAGGGGCTAGAGGGGACCCCGCAGCCCAGCCCCAGGGGAGCCGGGCGCCAGGGGGGAGGGGCTAGAGGGGACCCCGCGGCCCAGCCCCAGGGGAGCCGGGCGCCAGGGGGGAGGGGCTAGAGGGGACCCCGCAGCCCAGCCCCAGGGGAGCCGGGCGCCGGGGGGAGGGGCTAGAGGGGACCCCGCGGCCCAGCCCCAGGGGAGCCGGGCGCCAGGGGGGAGGGGCTAGAGGGGACCCCGCGGCCCAGCCCCAGGGGAGCCGGGCGCCAGGGGGGAGGGGCTAGAGGGGACCCCGCGGCCCAGCCCCAGGGGAGCCGGGCGCCCGGGAGGGAGGGGCTAGAGGGGACCCCGCGGCCCAGCCCCAGGGGAGCCGGGCGCCAGGGGGGAGGGGCTAGAGGGGACCCCGCAGCCCAGCCCCAGGGGAGCCGGGCGCCGGGGGGAGGGCGGGTACAGACCTCTCTTGGCCAGGGCCAGGTGGTGTTTGATGCGGTGCTCGCGCTCCTCCAGCTGCCGGGCGAGCTGCATGTCCCTCCAGCCTGCGGGGGGAGGCCGGCGTGAGCCCCGCCCGCGAGCCCCAGGCCCCCCCCGCTTGCAAGCCCCAGGCCCCCCCCCCCGCTGCCCCCCGCCCGCGAGCCCCAGGCCCCCCCCTGCTTGCAAGCCCCAGGCCCCCCCCCCGCTGCCCCCCGCCCGCGTGCCCCAGGCCCCCCCCCGCCCGCATGCCCCAGGCCCCCCCGGCGGGTCACTCACCGGTGCGCAGGCCGTCCAGGAAGCCCTGCTTGGAGGCCAGCGCGGCCGGGGGGGGGCGCGACGCGCTCGGGGATGCGGAGCCGGGTGCGGACGGCCGGGATGCGCAGGAGCCCGACTTGCACCAGCGAGAAGAGGTTGGAGGTGAGCCAGTAGGTGAAGATGGCCTGGGGCAGACGGCAGAGTCATGGCGGAGCGGGGGGAAGGGGGGAGGGGCGGGCGCCCCCCGAGCATGTGTGGCCCCCCCACCCCACGCCCGGCTCTCACCGTGGGGAAGCTGATGGTCAGCGGCAGAATCACCAGCGGCATCACCCGGAAAACCATCTTCACCCCCTTCAGGTTGGGGTTGTGCACCCCGGACTCCACCCCCATCTGCGGGGAACGGGGGGGGGGGGGGTTAGAGACACATCTGGCCCCCAGACACGGCGCCCCTCCCCCCGGACTCCACCCCCAGCTGCGGGGAACGGGGGGGGGTTAGAGAGACATCCGGCCCCCAGACACGGCGCCCCCTCCCCCCGGACTCCACCCCCAGCTGCGGGGAACGGGGGGGGTTAGAGACACATCTGGCCCCCAGACACGGCGCCCCTCCCCCCGGACTCCACCCCCAGCTGCGGGGAACGGGGGGGGGTTAGAGAGACATCCGGTCCCCCAGACACGGCGCCCCCTCCCCCCGGACTCCACCCCCAGCTGGGGGAACGGGGGGGTTAGAGACACATCCGGCCCCCAGACACGGCGCCCCCTCCCCCCGGACTCCACCCCCAGCTGGGGGAACGGGGGGGGGTTAGAGACACATCCGGCCCCAGACACGGCGCCCCCTCCGCCCGCATCCGCACCACCCCACCGACACTTGCTGGAGCCTTTGCCCGGGGCAGACACAGGGCTTTATTTATTGTAGGACCTTCAGAAATGCCCTCACCAGCGGGGTTCAGCCACCAAACGGCTCTTTGTTTACTGTAGGGCCTACAGAATTACTGCAACACCCAAATGGCCCTTTGTTTACTGCAGGCCCTATACCAATTACTGTAGCGGAGCCAAACGGCCCTCTGTTCATTCCCTGTCTACCATATTATTGTAGGCCCTACACTAATGTCATTCTCCGGCGGGCGCACGCCGTTCCAGGCAGTGAGTACAGCAGTCCCGCAGGCCCTAGAGTATCTGCCTCCCTCCCGGGGGCTGCGCTGCGGGATTTCAGGCCCTACCCACCTCCAGGATCACCCACATGCTGGCCGTGGTGACGAGGGGCAGGACGTAGAAGGGGTCGGCCGCCGTCAGATCCACGAACCACCAGAGGCCCCCGCTCTGCATGCTGGGCACGGGCAGGGAGGCCATCTCCCGCAGAGCGATGAAGAACGAGATGAAGATGGGGGCCTGGAGCAGGGGCAGACGGGAGTCAGAGCCGTGAGGGCACGGGGGGGCTGCGGGGCAGGAGCGAGGGGCACTGGCAGAGCTGGGGGGCAGGGGCTGTGGGGTGGGGTCATGAGGGGCAGCGACAGGGTTGAGGGCACCGGCGGGGCTGGGGGGCAGGGGCTGCGGGGCGGGCGGGAGGGGCACTGTCAAGGACGTGGGCGGGGCCTGAGGCAGGGGGCGGGGCCTCACCTGGACGAGGGGCACCAGGAAGCCCCGCAGCGGGTTGATGTCATTGGCCTTCTGGTAGAGAATGAGGTCCGAATGCGCCTTGGCGACTGATGGGAGACGAGGAGGAGGAGTTATGGGCGGGGCTAAGGCCTCTGGCCCCGCCCAGACAGTCCCAGGCCCCTCCCCCATGTCTCCACCTTCTCTCAAGTCCCTGTGCCACACCGCCCCCCCGGCCTCCGTCTCGGGACGCCACCCTCCAAGACACAAGACCCTCCCCCTCCCGCTAGCCCCACCCCTTGGCCCCTCCCCCTCTCACTAGCCCCACCCCTTGGCCCCTCCCCCTCTCACTAGCCCCACCCCTTAGCCCCTCCCCCTCCCCCTGGCCCCGCCCCTCACACTCAAACTTGTTGCTGGAGCGCCGGGCGTCCTGCATGCGCTCGGTCAGCCGGCTGATCTCGGGCATGTGGTTGTTCAGCTTGGCCGCCTCCCGCTGCCCCTTCACGATGAGCGGAACACGAGGCAGCGCGCCGCCACCGTGCCTGGGGGGAGAGGTACCCACGATGCACTGCGCTGAGCGCTACCCAGCATGCACTGCACCGGCCGGTCCTGCCTGGGGGAGAGGTACCCACGATGCACAGCGCTGAGCGCTACCCAGCATGCACTGCACTGGCCGCCACCGTGCCTGGGGGGAGAGGTACCCACGATGCACTGCGCTGAGCGCTACCCAGCATGCACTGCACTGGCCGCCACCGTGCCTGGGGGGAGAGGTACCCACGATGCACTGCGCTGAGCGCTACCCAGCATGCACTGCACTGGCCGCCACCGTGCCTGGGGGGAGAGGTACCGACGATGCACTGCGCTGAGCGCTACCCAGCATGCACTGCACCGGCCGGCCCTGCCTGGGGGGAGAGGTACCCACGATGCACTGCGCTGAGCACTACCCAGCATGCACTGCACCGGCCGGCCCTGCCTGGGGGAGAGGTACCCACGATGCACTGCGCTGAGCGCTACCCAGCATGCACTGCACCGGCCGGCCCTGCCTGGGGGGAGGTACCCACGATGCACTGCGCTGAGCGCTACCCAGCATGCACTGCACCGGCCGGTCCTGCCTGGGGGGAGAGGTACCCACGATGCACTGCGCTGAGCGCTACCCAGCATGCACTGCACCGGCCGGTCCTGCCTGGGGGAGAGGTACCCACGATGCACCGGCCGGTCCTGCCTGGGGGAGAGGTACCCACGATGCAGTGCGCTGAGCGCTACCCAGCATGCACTGCACCGGCCGGCCCTGCCTGGGGGGAGGTAACCCCGATGCACTGCGCTGAGCGCTACCCAGCATGCACTGCACCGGCCGGTCCTGCCTGGGGGGAGAGGTACCCACGATGCACAGCGCTGAGCGCTACCCAGCATGCACTGCACCGGCCGGCCCTGCCTGGGGGGAGGTACCCACGATGCACTGCGCTGAGCGCTACCCAGCATGCACTGCACCGGCCAGCCCTGCCTGGGGGAGAGGTACCCACGATGCACAGCGCTGAGCGCTACCCAGCATGCACTGCACCGGCCGGCCCTGCCTGGGGGGAGGTACCCACGATGCACTGCGCTGAGCGCTACCCAGCATGCACTGCACCGGCCAGCCCTGCCTGGGGGGAGAGGTACCCACGATGCACTGCGCTGAGCGCTACCCAGCATGCACTGCACCGGCCGGTCCTGCCTGGGGGGAGGTACCCACGATGCACTGCGCTGAGCGCTACCCAGCATGCACTGCACCGGCCGGTCCTGCCTGGGGGAGAGGTACCCACGATGCACTGCGCTGAGCACTACCCAGCATGCACTGCACCGGCCGGCCCTGCCTGGGGGAGAGGTACCCACGATGCACTGCGCTGAGCACTACCCAGCATGCACTGCACCGGCCGGCCCTGCCTGGGGGGAGAGGTACCCACGATGCACTGCGCTGAGCGCTACCCAGCATGCACTGCACCGGCCGGCCCTGCCTGGGGGGAGGTACCCACGATGCACTGCGCTCAGGGCTACCCAGCATGCACTGCACCGGCCGGCCCTGCCTGGGGGCAGGTACCCACGATGCACAGCGCTGAGCGCTACCCAGCATGCACTGCACCGGCCGGCCCTGCCTGGGGGGAGGTACCCACGATGCACTGCGCTGAGCGCTACCCAGCATGCACTGCACCGGCCGGCCCTGCCTGGGGGGAGGTACCCACGATGCACAGCGCTGAGCGCTACCCAGCATGCACTGCACCGGCCGGCCCTGCCTGGGGGGAGGTACCCACGATGCACTGCGCTGAGCGCTACCCAGCATGCACTGCACCGGCTGGTCCTGCCTGGGGGGAGAGGTACCCACGATGCACTGCGCTGAGTACTACCCGGCATGCACTGCACTGGCCGGTCCTGCCTGGGGGGAGAGGTACCCACGATGCACTGCGCTGAGCGCTACCCAGCATGCACTGCACCGGCCGGCCCTGCCTGGGGGGAGGTACCCACGATGCAGTGCGCTGAGCGCTACCCAGCATGCACTGCACTGGCCGGTCCTGCCTGGGGGGAGGTACCCACGATGCAGTGCGCTGAGCGCTACCCAGCATGCACTGCACCGGCCGGCCCTGCCTGGGGGGAGGTACCCACGATGCACTGCGCTGAGCGCTACCCAGCAAGCACTGCACCGGCCGGTCCTGCCTGGGGGGAGGTACCCATGATGCACTGCGCTGAGCGCTACCCAGCATGCACTGCACCGGCCGGCCCTGCCTGGGGGGAGGTACCCACGATGCACTGCGCTGAGCGCTACCCAGCATGCACTGCACCGGCCGGTCCTGCCTGGGGGGAGGTACCCACGATGCACTGCGCTGAGCCAGCACGGTACCCACAATGCCCCACGAGGCCGACCCACAGCCCCCCCGTCCCCGCAGGCCCCTCACCGGCCACGATGGCCCCCCACCAGGGCAGGTCCAGCCCCACGTGCAGCGACTCCAGCACGTTCTGGATCAGCCCCACGGGCGTGTAGGAGCCCAGCCCCAGCGCCTCCAGCCCCAGCTCCGGCGCCTCCAGCTCCGGCAGCCCCCCCTCAGGCACGGCACCCCCCGGGGGTGGGGGCGAGATGGCCGCGGGGGGCAGGACCTGTGGGGAGGTGACAATGAGACAGCAGTGCCCCCCATGCAACTCCTGCCCCCCGCCCTGCTGGTGCCCCTCGCTCCTGCCCCACAGCCCCTGCCCCCCCGCCCTGCCGGTGCCCCTCGCTCCTGCCCCGCAGCCCCTGCCCCCCAGCCCTGCCGGTGCCCCTCGCTCCTGCCCCACAGCCCCTGCCCCACAGCTCTGCCGCTCTGCCGGTGCCCCTCGCTCCTGCCCCACAGCCCCTGCCCCCCAGCTCTGCCAGTGCCCCTCGCTCCTGCCCCGCAGCTCCTGCCCCCCAGCTCTGCCAGTGCCCCTCGCTCCTTCCCCGCAGCTCCTGCCCCCCAGCTCTGCCAGTGCCCCTCGCTCCCACCCCACAGCCCCCGCCCCACCGGTGCCCTCACCTGGGCAGGGGTCGCGGTGCTCTGGCTGCGGGCCAGGAGGGGCCGTAGGGCGCAGCTGGGGGGGCGGTGCAGCCCCGTGTGGGGGGTGCCTACGGAGCCAGGCGGGGGAGGCGGCGCCCCTGTGAATCTGGGGGACAAATATGGGGGGAGTTGTGACCTTCTGACCTGCATTGACCTCTGAGGCAGGGTCACTCCCAGGAGGAGCTCTGAGTGGCGCCCCCGGACAGGAGGGGGGCCGGGGACTCGGAGCAAGGGGGCGGCTCCCAGCGGTGCCCCCCGGCCGCACGGGGACCAGCCCCACACCGGGCGTCTGGGGCGGGCACAGGCCGGGCGGCGAGGCAGGGGCGGCCAATCCCTGGAATGAACGGGCGGGTCAAATGAACCCTGCGCCCCAGGCAGCGCCGCGATTGCTTGGCCCCGCGCACGGATCCGGCCCGGGCCCCAGGACCCGCCGGCCGGGAAAGGGGCGACTGAAGGGGGGGGCGCTCCTGCCCCACACACTGTGCCCGGGTCGGGGCGCTGGCCACGGGCGCAGGGCGGGGCTAGTGAGCCAGGCGCAGCCAGGGGCGTGGGGCGCAGCAGGGGGCGCTGTCGGGCGATGCCGGAGGAGGAGGGGGGGGTGCAGCAGGGGGCGCTGTCGGGCGATGCCGGAGGAGGGGGGGGGCGCAGCAGGGGGCGCTGTCGGGCGATGCCGGAGGAGGGGGGGGGCAGCAGGGGGCGCTGTCGGGCGATGCCGGAGGAGGGGGGGGCGCAGCAGGGGGCGCTGTCGGGCGATGCCGGAGGGGGGGGGGGACGCAGCAGGGGGCGCTGTCGGGCGATGCCGGAGGAGGGGGGGGGGGGCGCAGCAGGGGGCGCTGTGGGCGATGCCGGAGGGGGGGGGACGCAGCAGGGGGCGCTGTCGGGCGATGCCGGAGGAGGGGGGGGGGCGCAGCAGGGGGCGCTGTCGGGCGGTGCCGGAGGAGGGGGGGGGGCGCAGCAGGGGGCGCTGTCGGGCGATGCCGGAGGGGGGGGGGGGGACGCAGCAGGGGGCGCTGTCGGGCGATGCCGGAGGAGGGAGGGGGGCGCAGCAGGGGGCGCTGTCGGGCGATGCCGGAGGAGGGGAGGGGCGCAGCAGGGGGCGCTGTCGGGCGATGCCGGAGGAGGAGGGGGGGGGCGCAGCAGGGGGCGCTGTCGGGCGGTGCCGGAGGAGGGGGGGGCGCAGCAGGGGGCGCTGTCGGGCGGTGCCGGAGGAGGGGGGGGGTGCAGCAGGGGGCGCTGTCGGGCGGTGCCGGAGGAGGGGGGGGGGTGCAGCAGGGGGCGCTGTCGGGCGATGCCGGAGGAGGGGGGGGGCGCAGCAGGGGGCGCTGTCGGGCGATGCCGGAGGAGGGGGGGGTGCAGCAGGGGGCGCTGTCGGGCGATGCCGGAGGAGGGGGGGGGGGCGCAGCAGGGGGGGCTGTCGGGCGATGCCGGAGGGGGGGGGGGGCGCAGCAGGGGGCGCTGTCGGGCGATGCCGGAGGAGGGGGGGGGGCGCAGCAGGGGGGGCTGTCGGGCGATGCCGGAGGGGGGGGGGGCGCAGCAGGGGGCGCTGTCGGGCGATGCCGGAGGAGGGGAGGGGCGCAGCAGGGGGCGCTGTCGGGCGATGCCGGAGGAGGGGGGGGGGGGGCGCAGCAGGGGGCGCTGTCGGGCGATGCCGGAGGAGGGGAGGGGCGCAGCAGGGGGCGCTGTCGGGCGATGCCGGAGGAGGGGGGGGTGCAGCAGGGGGGCGCTGTCGGGCGATGCCGGAGGAGGGGGGGGGTGCAGCAGGGGGCGCTGTCGGGCGATGCCGGAGGAGGGGGGGGGTGCAGCAGGGGGGCGCTGTCGGGCGATGCCGGAGGAGGGGGAGGGGCGCAGCAGGGGGCGCTGTCGGGCGATGCCGGAGGAGGGGGGGGGTGCAGCAGGGGGCGCTGTCGGGCGATGCCGGAGGGGGGGGCGCAGCAGGGGGCGCTGTCGGGCGATGCCGGAGGGGGGGGGTGCAGCAGGGGGTGCTGTCGGGCGATGCAGGAGGAGGAGGGGGGGGGCGCAGCAGGGGGCGCTGTCGGGCGATGCCGGAGGAGGGGGGGGGGGCGCAGCAGGGGGCGCTGTCGGGCGATGCCGGAGGAGGGGAGGGGGCGCAGCAGGGGGCGCTGTCGGGCGATGCCGGAGGAGGGGGGGGGGCGCAGCAGGGGGCGCTGTCGGGCGATGCCGGAGGAGGGGGGGGGGGCGCAGCAGGGGGCGCTGTCGGGCGATGCCGGAGGGGGGGGGGGGCGCAGCAGGGGGCGCTGTCGGGCGATGCCGGAGGAGGGGGGGGGGCGCAGCAGGGGGCGCTGTCGGGCGATGCCGGAGGGGGGGGGGGGCGCAGCAGGGGGCGCTGTCGGGCGATGCCGGAGGAGGGGGGGGGCGCAGCAGGGGGCGCTGTCGGGCGATGCCGGAGGAGGGGGGGGCGCAGCAGGGGGCGCTGTCGGGCGGTGCCGGAGGAGGGGGGGGGGTGCAGCAGGGGGCGCTGTCGGGCGATGCCGGAGGAGGGGGGGGGGGGCGCAGCAGGGGGCGCTGTCGGGCGATGCCGGAGGAGGGGAGGGGGGCGCAGCAGGGGGGCGCTGTCGGGCGATGCCGGAGGAGGGGGGGGGGGCGCAGCAGGGGGCGCTGTCGGGCGATGCCGGAGGAGGGGAGGGGGGCGCAGCAGGGGGCGCTGTCGGGCGGTGCCGGAGGGGGAGGGGGCGCAGCAGGGGGCGCTGTCGGGCGATGCCGGAGGAGGAGGGGGGGGGCGCAGCAGGGGGCGCTGTCGGGCGGTGCCCGCTGTCGGGCGATGCCGGAGGAGGGGAGGGGGGCGCAGCAGGGGGCGCTGTCGGGCGATGCCGGAGGAGGGGAGGGGGGCGCAGCAGGGGGCGCTGTCGGGCGATGCCGGAGGAGGGGGGGGGGCGCAGCAGGGGGCGCTGTCGGGCGATGCCGGAGGAGGGGAGGGGGCGCAGCAGGGGGCGCTGTCGGGCGATGCCGGAGGAGGGGGGGGGCGCAGCAGGGGGCGCTGTCGGGCGATGCCGGAGGAGGGAGGGGGGGGCGCAGCAGGGGGCGCTGTCGGGCGATGCCGGAGGGGGGGGGGGCGCAGCAGGGGGCGCTGTCGGGCGGTGCCGGAGGAGGGGGGGGGGGCAGCAGGGGGCGCTGTCGGGCGATGCCGGAGGGGGGGGGGGCGCAGCAGGGGGCGCTGTCGGGCGGTGCCGGAGGAGGGGGGGGGGGCGCAGCAGGGGGCGCTGTCGGGCGATGCCGGAGGAGGGAGGGGGGCGCAGCAGGGGGCGCTGTCGGGCGATGCCGGAGGGGGGGGGGCGCAGCAGGGGGCGCTGTCGGGCGGTGCCGGAGGAGGGGGGGGGGGGCAGCAGGGGGCGCTGTCGGGCGATGCCGGAGGGGGGGGGGGCGCAGCAGGGGGCGCTGTCGGGCGGTGCCGGAGGAGGGGGGGGGGCGCAGCAGGGGGCGCTGTCGGGCGGTGCCGGAGGAGGGGGGGGGCGCAGCAGGGGGCGCTGTCGGGCGATGCCGGAGGAGGGGGGGGCGCAGCAGGGGGCGCTGTCGGGCGATGCCGGAGGAGGGGGGGGGCGCAGCAGGGGGCGCTGTCGGGCGATGCCGGAGGAGGGAGGGGGGCGCAGCAGGGGGCGCTGTCGGGCGATGCCGGAGGAGGGGGGGGGGGCGCAGCAGGGGGCGCTGTCGGGCGATGCCGGAGGAGGGGGGGGCGCAGCAGGGGGCGCTGTCGGGCGATGCCGGAGGAGGGGGGGGGCGCAGCAGGGGGCGCTGTCGGGCGATGCGGAGGAGGGGGGGCGCAGCAGGGGGCGCTGTCCGGGCGATGCCGGAGGGGGGGGGGCGCAGCAGGGGGCGCTGTCGGGCGATGCCGGAGGAGGGGGGGGGCGCAGCAGGGGGCGCTGTCGGGCGATGCCGGAGGAGGGGGGGGGCGCAGCAGGGGGCGCTGTCGGGCGATGCCGGAGGAGGGGGGGGGGGCGCAGCAGGGGGCGCTGTCGGGCGGTGCCGGAGGAGGGGGGGGGGCGCAGCAGGGGGCGCTGTCGGGCGATGCCGGAGGAGGGGGGGGGCGCAGCAGGGGGCGCTGTCGGGCGATGCCGGAGGAGGGGGGGGGCAGCAGGGGGCGCTGCCGGCGCGTTCACCGGCGGAACTCCCCGCCCCGTGGCGCCCCCCCCCCCCGCAGAGGTCACGAGGGTACCGGGGCGGGGGGGGACCCCCCTCCGGACCACGTGACCCCGCCCCCGAAGGGCATGGCCCCAGTGACGTCACGCGCCGCGCGGGCCGGGTCCTACCTGCGTGTGGAGCCCCCGGAGCAGCGGGAGCCCCCAGCCCCGTCCCGCCGCGCGCGCCGCCATCTTCGCCCGCCGAGAGCCGGCGCCGCGCGCCCGCCTTCTACGCAGGCGCAGTGCCCCGGTTGACGCCGCGGCGAGGCGGGGGCGGCCATGTTTGTGCCGGGGCGGACGGCGCGCGTTGCGCACGCGCGGCCGCCATCTTGGGTACGGGCAGGGCCCGCGGCCACCTCCCACGACGGGCGGCGCCATCTTGCGCGACGGCTTCCCTCACCACGTGGTACCGCTCTGCGCCATGTTTAATGAGGGCAGCGTCCCAGTCTCTCGTACAGGCTGGTGCGCATGCGGGGTAGGTCAGTCGGCCATATTGCCTGACTGCACCGTCACGTGGCCTCATGCAGACAGCGGACATCCGGCGGCAGCCATATTGAGTATTGGCGGAAGCCCCCCTGGGAGCCATCATCGGTGCGGGTAAGCGCCTCCCGTGCCAGCCAAGGGCTTGAGGGCGCCCTGGGGGCCGCCATGTTGGGTTTGGGCAAGGGCAGTGGCCTCCAAGTCGCACAAGCAGCAACCGCCCCCGGGACACGTGGCCTGGCTCCCATCCCCCCGCTCTACCCACTAGCCCCCGCTGCCCTCCCCGAGCCCCCCCCGCTCTACCCACTAGCCCCCGCTGCCCTCCCCGAGCCCCCCCCGCTCTACCCACTAGCCCCCGCTACCCTCCCCGAGCCCCCCCCGCTCTACCCACTAGCCCCCGCTGCCCTCCCCGAGCCCCCCCCGCTCTACCCACTAGTCCCCGCTGCCCTCCCCGAGCCCCCCCGCTCTACCCACTAGCCCCCGCTGCCCTCCCCGAGCCCCCCCGCTCTACCCACCAGCCCCCGCTGCCCTCCCCGAGCCCCCCCGCTCTACCCACCAGCCCCCGCTGCCCTCCCCGAGCCCCCCCGCTCTACCCACCGGCCCCCGCTGCCCTCCCCGAGCCCCCCCCGCTCTACCCACCGGCCCCCGCTGCCCTCCCCGAGCCCCCCCGCTCTACCCACCGGCCCCCGCTGCCCTCCCCGAGCCCCCCCCCGCTCTACCCACCGGCCCCCGCTGCCCTCCCCGAGCCCCCCCCCGCTCTACCCACCGGCCCCCGCTGCCCTCCCCGAGCCCCCCCCCGCTCTACCCACCGGCCCCCCGCTGCCCTCCCGAGCCCCCCCCGCTCTACCCACCGGCCCCCGCTGCCCTCCCCGAGCCCCCCCCGCTCTACCCACCGGCCCCCGCTGCCCTCCCCGAGCCCCCCCCGCTCTACCCACCGGCCCCCGCTGCCCTCCCCGAGCCCCCCCGCTCTACCCACCGGCCCTCGCTGCCCTCCCCGAGCCCCCCCGCTCTACCCACCGGCCCCCGCTGCCCTCCCCGAGCCCCCCCCGCTCTACCCACTAGCCCTCACTGCCCTCCCCGAGCCCCCCCCCGCTCTACCCACCAGCCCCCGCTGCCCTCCCCTAGCCCCCCCCGCTCTACCCACTAGCCCTCACTGCCCTCCCCGAGCCCCCCCGCTCTACCCACCAGCCCCCGCCGCCCTCCCCGAGCCCCCCCGCTCTACCCACTAGCCCTCACTGCCCTCCCCGAGCCCCCCGCTCTACCCACTAGCCCCCGCTGCCCTCCCCGAGCCCCCCCGCTCTACCCACTAGCCCTCACTGCCCTCCCCGAGCCCCCCCGCTCTACCCACTAGCCCCCGCTGCCCTCCCCGAGCCCCCCGCTCTACCCACTAGCCCTCACTGCCCTCCCCGAGCCCCCCCGCTCTACCCACTAGCCCCCGCTGCCCTCCCCGAGTCCCCCCCGCTCTACCCACCGGCCCCCGCTGCCCTCCCCGAGCCCCCCCCGCTCTACCCACCGGCCCCCGCTGCCCTCCCCGAGCCCCCCCCGCTCTACCCACCGGCCCCCGCTGCCCTCCCCGAGCCCCCCCCGCTCTACCCACCGGCCCCCGCTGCCCTCCCCGAGCCCCCCCCGCTCTACCCACTAGCCCCCGCTGCCCTCCCCTAGCCCCCCCCCCGCTCTACCCACCAGCCCCCGCTGCCCTCCCGAGCCCCCCCCCCGCTCTACCCACTAGCGCCCGCTGCCCTCCCCTAGCCCCCCCGCTCTACCCACTAGCCCTCACTGCCCTCCCGAGCCCCCCCGCTCTACCCACTAGCCCCCGCTGCCCTCCCCGAGCCCCCCCTCTCTACCCACTAGCCCCCGCTGCCCTCCCCGAGCCCCCCCCGCTCTACCCACTAGTCCCCACTGCCCTCCCCGAGCCCCCCCGCTCTACCCACTAGCCCCCGCTGCCCTCCCCGAGCCCCCCCCTCTCTACCCACTAGCCCCCGCTGCCCTCCCCGAGCCCCCCCGCTCTACCCACTAGCCCCGCTGCCCTCCCCGAGCCCCCCCCGCTCTACCCACTAGCCCCCGCTGCCCTCCCCGAGCCCCCCCGCTCTACCCACTAGCCCCCGCTGCCCTCCCCGAGCCCCCCCGCTCTACCCACTAGCCCTCACTGCCCTCCCCGAGCCCCCCCGCTCTACCCACTAGCCCCCGCTGCCCTCCCCGAGCCCCCCCGCTCTACCCACTAGCCCTCACTGCCCTCCCCGAGCCCCCCCGCTCTACCCACTAGCCCCCGCTGCCCTCCCCTAGCCCCCCCCGCTCTACCCACCGGCCCCCGCTGCCCTCCCCGAGCCCCCCCCCGCTCTACCCACCGGCCCCCGCTGCCCTCCCCGAGCCCCCCCCGCTCTACCCACCGACCCCCGCTGCCCTCCCCGAGCCCCCCCGCTCTACCCACCGGCCCCCACTGCCCTCCCCGAGCCCCCCCCGCTCTACCCACTAGCCCCCGCTGCCCTCCCCGAGCCCCCCCCGCTCTACCCACTAGCCCCCGCTGCCCTCCCCTAGCCCCCCCGCTCTACCCACTAGCCCTCACTGCCCTCCCCGAGCCCCCCGCTCTACCACTAGCCCCCGCTGCCCTCCCCGAGCCCCCCCTCTCTACCCACTAGCCCCCGCTGCCCTCCCCGAGCCCCCCCCGCTCTACCCACTAGCCCCCGCTGCCCTCCCCGAGCCCCCCCCGCTCTACCCACTAGCCCCCGCTGCCCTCCCCGAGCCCCCCCGCTCTACCCACTAGCCCCCGCTGCCCTCCCCGAGCCCCCCCGCTCTACCCACTAGCCCCCGCTGCCCTCCCCGAGCCCCCCCGCTCTACCCACTAGCCCCCGCTGCCCTCCCCGAGCCCCCCCGCTCTACCCACTGCCCCCGCTGCCCTCCCCGAGCCCCCCCGCTCTACCCACTAGCCCCCGCTGCCCTCCCCGAGCCCCCCCGCTCTACCCACTAGCCCCCGCTGCCCTCCCCGAGCCCCCCCCCCCCGCACACACTTTCGCTCCCGGCCTTTCCTCCCGGGAAGGGGGCTCAGTGCCCCAGGGAGACACTTCAGCACCTCGGACAGCGCCTCCCGGCAGCGCCCGGCCCCGCCACTAGGGGGCGCTGCGGTGCCCGACCGCGCCCGGCCGCTCCGCTCCCTGCTGGCCAAAGGCCCCTCCCGCCCCGTGTCCCGGCTGCCCAGAGCCCGGCCCGGTGCCCCAGGGAGCGAGCAGAGCCGGGACCCCGCCCGCTCCCAGCCCCTCCCTGTGTCCCATTGGCCCGCGGGGGGCTGGGGAGTCTCCCCTCTGGGACCAGCAGGCCCTTGGGGGGAGGGGAGAGGTGGGGGACAGGGTCAGGAGACCGGTCACACTATAAATAGGGGGAGGGCAGTTGGGGGGAGTTGGGGGGTTACGGTTCAGGGCCGGGCGGGGGCCAGGGTCAGGAGACGGGTCACACTATAAATAGGGGGGAGGCAGTTGGGGGGAGCTGGGGGGTTACGGTTCAGGGCCGGGCGGGGGCCAGGGCCGGGGTCAGGAGACGGGTCACACTATAAATAGCGGGAGGGCAGTTGGGGGGAGTTGGGGGGTTACGGTTCAGGGCCTGGCGGGGGCCAGGGCCAGGGTCAGGAGACGGGTCACACTCTAAATAGGGGGAGGGCAGTTGGGGGGAGCTGGGGGGTTACGGTTCAGGGCCGGGCGGGGGCCAGGGCCGGGGTCAGGAGACGGGTCACACTATAAATAGCGGGAGGGCAGTTGGGGGGAGTTGGGGGGTTATGGTTCAGGCCGGGCGGGGGCCAGGGCCGGGGTCAGGAGACGGGTCACACTATAAATAGCGGGAGGGCAGTTGGGGGGAGTTGGGGGGTTACGGATCAGGGCCGGGCGGGGGCCAAGGCCAGGGTCAGGAGACGGGTCACACTATAAATAGGGGAGGGCAGTTGGGGGGAGTTGGGGGGTTACGGATCAGGGCCGGGCGGGGGCCAAGGCCAGGGTCAGGAGACGGGTCACACTATAAATAGCGGGAGGGCAGTTGGGGGGAGTTGGGGGTTACGGTTCAGGGCCGGGCGGGGGCCAGGGCCGGGGTCAGGAGACGGGTCACACTATAAATAGCGGGAGGGCAGTTGGGGGGAGTTGGGGGTTACGGTTCAGGGCCCGGGCGGGGGCCAGGGCCGGGGTCAGGAGACGGGTCACACTATAATAGCGGGAGGGCAGTTGGGGGGAGTTGGGGGTTACGGTTCAGGGCCGGGCGGGGGCCAAGGCCAGGGTCAGGAGACGGGTCACACTATAAATAGGGGGAGGGCAGTTGGGAGGAGTTGGGGGGTTACGGTTCAGGGCCAGGCGGGGGCCAGGGTCAGGGTCAGGAGACGGGTCACACTATAAATAGGGGGAGGGCAGTTGGGAGGAGTTGGGGGGTTACGGTTCAGGGCCGGGTGGGGGCCAGGGCCGGGGGTCAGGAGATGGGTCACACTATAAATAGTGGGAGGGCAGTTGGGGGGTTACGGTTCAGGGCCGGGCGGGGGCCAGGGCTGGGGTCAGGAGACGGGTCACACTATAAATAGGGGGAGGGCAGTTGGGGGGAGTTGTGGGGTTAGTTGCTGGGGTGGGGGCAGGCTTCATTCCCTCCCTTCCCTGTTGGGAGCTGTCCCTGGGAGCCGGGGTGCAGGGGCAGAGGGCAGACGTGATTAATTAACCTCCGGAGCTGTGTTACGGTTGTACCCCTCCCAGGAGCTGCATTGGCCACTAGGATTAATTAAACATCAGTATTTCTAAGGCCTCCCTAGGCGGGGCCTTTTTCTGCGGGAGGTGCCGAGCACAGAAGTCGTTCTCGGCTTGTGACCCGCCTGGCTCCGAATGTCGTCACCAGAGCCAGAACCGCACAGACTTGTGTTAGCATTGTGACAGGTCTCCCTGCTCCCCGGGGTGCAAGCTGAGGTATTGGGGTTACCACCGAGCCCGCCGCAGTCCCTCTCTAGCACACCCAGATGTATGGACACAACCACCTGCAGGAGGACACAGACCCTGAAATCAGCTCTGCCTACGCAGACGCATTGGCCAGCGCCCCAGTGCCCACCCGCTCTGGGGTGTCCGTGTCAGCTCATGAAATTCGCCCTCCTTCAATGTGGAGGAGGCCGCGCAGCTTTTTGTCCCCTCCCGTTATGAATTTCACAAACTGCTCTTAGAGAAACAAACGTCAGTTCATTAACGGCACCAGATACATTTGAAGTGACTGTGCAGGATAGCAAACAGCTCAAAGCAGGTTACTAAAAGAAAACAACCCCCCCCCCCCATGCAAACTAATCTTCATACACTAAGAAACAGGCTTACAAGTAGCAATTTCTCACCTGGAATGTTGATTTAGGCCGGGGTAGGCAAATAGAAGCTCCTGGTGGGCCCCAACTGCTATATTTACCTGCACGGCCACAGGTATGGGTGGCCGCAGCCCCAAAGAGGTGACGTTATTCACCTAACTTCCTGCCTTGTCCTCAAAGCTCCTGGCATGAATGGATTTACACCCTGCTTCCCCCACACCAGAGGTAACTGTATTGTCTGTAGGTGTGGCCTGAACCCTCCTGTCACCCAACTGCCTACTTCAATCCAAAGAGAATTCATTTGAGTTACGAGTTACGGTGCAGTGTTATGAGTTACGGTGCAATGTAATGAGTTATGATGTAGTGTAACGAGTTACAGTGCAGTGTTATGAGTTACTGTGCAGTGTTACGAGTTACGGTGCAATGTTACGAGTTACCGTGCAGTGTTATGAGTTATGATGTAGTGTTACAAGTTATGATGTAGTGTTATGAGTTACAGTGCAGTGTTACGAGTTACCGTGCAGTGTTATGAGTTATGATGTAGTGTTACGAGTTACGGTGCAGTGTTACGAGTTATGATGTAGTGTTACGAGATACAGTGCAGTGTTATGCGTTATGATGTAGTGTTATGAGTTACGGTGCAGTGTTATGAGTTAAGATGTAGTGTTACGAGTTACGGTGCAGTGTTACGGGTTATGATGTAGTGTTATGAGTTAAGATGTAGTGTTACGAGTTACAGTGCAGTGTTACGGGTTATGATGTAGTGTTATGCGTTAAGATGTAGTGTTATGAGTTACAGTGCAGTGTTATGAGTTATGATGTAGTGTTACGAGTTACAGTGCAGTGTTACGGGTTATGATGTAGTGTTATGCGTTAAGATGTAGTGTTACGAGTTACAGTGCAGTGTTACGGGTTATGATGTAGTGTTACGAGTTACAGTGCAGTGTTACGGGTTATGATGTAGTGTTACGAGTTACAGTGCAGTGTTATGAGTTATGATGTAGTGTTACGAGTTACGGTGCAGTGTTATGAGTTATGATGTAGTGTTATGAGTTACTGTGCAGTGTTATGAGTTAAGATGTAGTGTTACGAGTTACGGTGCAGTGTTATGAGTTATGATGTAGTGTTACGAGTTACAGTGCAGTGTTATGAGTTATGATGTAGTGTTACGAGATACAGTGCAGTGTTATGCGTTATGATGTAGTGTTATGAGTTACTGTGCAGTGTTATGAGTTAAGATGTAGTGTTACGAGTTACGGTGCAGTGTTATGGGTTTTGGTGCAGTGTAGACACTCCTCGAGAGTATGGGATTATTGGGAGCGTGTCTATGATTTGCAGAGATCCAGATAGGCAGATGGGATGGGAAAGAGAGAGAGGGAAAGATGAAGAGGGGCTCACAAAAGCTATGGAGTAGCGATGAAGGTGCACTTCCACGCAGACCCGCGAGCTGCTCCTGCAGCGGCCACTCATCACCGTGCGGGTGTTTTACCCCCCAGCAATTTTCTGAGACCCTCATTCACCTCCTTGTTGCGCAGCGTGTAGATGGCCGGGTTCAGCATGGGTGTCACCAGGTTGCCAAACACATCCAGCATGGTCACCCACACTTTGCTCAGCTGGGGCTGGGTGTAGACCAGGGCACAGGGCCCGAAGAACATGATCACCACCACCAGGTGGGAGGCACAAGTGGAGGCCGCTTTGCGCTGCCCTTCGCCTGCGTTCATCTTTATGATGGAGTAGACGATCCTGACGTAGGAGGAGAGGATGAGGACGAAGCAAGTCATGGGCACCAAACCAATGTTGGTGAAGGTCACGACCTCAAGGACGTACGTGTCCGCACAGGCCAACTTAACCACGGGGAAGAGGTCGCAGAAGAAATAGTCCACCACGTTGGACCCGCAGTAGGGCAGTGTGAAGGTCAGGCTGGCGAGGATGGTGGCGTGGAAGGAGCTGCAGATCCAGGTGCCGGCGGCCAGGAGGGTGACCACCCTGTGGTTCATGATGAGGACATAGCGCAGCGGATGGCAGATGGCCACGTACCGGTCAAAGGCCATGACCGTGTAGAGCAGGCTCTCCGTGCTGGCCAGAAAGTGGTAGAAGAAGACCTGGGCCATGCACCCGCCCAGCGAGATGGTATTACTGTTGGCCCACAGGTTGGCCAGATATTTGGGGATGTTGACAGAAGAGAGGCCAATGTCCAACACGGCGAGGTTGCAGAGGAAGAAGTACATGGGGGTGTGCAGGCGGGGGTCCGCCAGAACGGCTGCTAAGATGATCAGGTTGCCCAGCAGGGTGCAGAGGTAGAAGGCTAAGAAGGTGAAGAAGAGGATGGTCTGGAGGCCGTCGGTGTTGGGGATCCCGAGGAGGATGAAATGAGTCACCATCGTGTGGTTGTCCAGCCCCATTTGGGACTCATTCCTGGGGTAGAGGAGAGAAATAAATCCAGTGAGTTACTGAATCACCCGACACCCTACAGCTGCGATGTTCACCCTTCCCGCCACTGCCCCCAGGACTCCCTTCCCTCAGGAGCGGGGAATATTTCTGGCACTGTCATGCCAAGTGCGGGCAGGGCCTCAGTGTGCGGGCACTGAGCATACGAGAATCTGTCTGCTGGGAAGATCCTACAGTCGGGAGACCAACAAAGTGACCCTGACATCATAGAGTTCATGATTCTAAGGGAGGGTAGAAGGGAGAACGGCAAATTAGAGCCAATGGATTTCAGGAAGGTAGATTTAGGTAAGCTCAGAGAGCTGGTAGGTAAGGGCCCATGGGGAAGCAAGACCGAGGGGAAAAACAACTGAGGAGAGTTGGCAGTTTTTCAAAGGGACATTGTTAAGGGCCCAAAAGCCACCTAGTCCGCTGCACAGGAAAGACAGAAAACAGGGCAAAGGACCAACTTGGATCAAGCAGGAGATCTTGCATGATCTAAAAATAAAAAAGGAGTCCTATAAAAATTGGAAAGTAGGACAAATTACCAAGGATGAATGTAGGCAAACAGCACAGGAATGCAGGGGCAAGATTAGAAAGGCAAAGGCACAAAATGAGATCAAACTAGCTACAGGCATAAAGGGAAGCAAGACGACATTCTATAAATACACTGGAAGCAAGAGGAAGACCAAGGAGAGGGTAGGCCCACTGCTCAGTGAGGAGGGAGAAACAGTAACAGGGAACTTAGAAATGGCAGAGATGCTCAATGACGTCTTTGTTTCGGTCTTCACCGAGACGTCTGATGAAGGAATGTCTGACATAGGGAATGCTAGTGGGAAGGGGGGAGGGTTAGAAGATACAATAAAAAAGAACAAGTTAAAAATCACCTAGAAAAGTTAGATGCCTGCAAGTCACCAGGGCCTGATGAAATCATCCTAGAATACTCAAGGAGCTGACAGAGGAGGTATCTGAGGCTCTAGCTATCATCTTTGGAAAATCATGGGAGACAGGAAAGATTCCAGAAAACTGGAAAAGGGGAAATTAAGGGCCCATCTATGAAAAGGGAAACAAGAACAACCCAGGAAACTACAGACCTGTCAGTTTAACGTCTGTGCCAGGGAAGATAATGGAGCAAGGAATTAAGGAATCATCTGCAAACACTTGGCGGATAATGAGGTGCTAGGGAACAGCCAGCATGGATTTGTAAAGAACAAATCATGTCAAACCAATCTGATAGATTTAATAGGATAACGAGTCTTGTGGCTAAGGGAGAAGCGGTGGATGTGGTATACCTAGACTTTAGTAAGGCGTTTGATATGGTCTCGCATGATATTCATATCAATAAACTAGGCAAATAAAACTTAGATGGGGCTACTATAAGGTGAGTGAAAAACTGGCTGGATAACCGTACTCAGAGAGTAGTTATTAATGGTTCACAATCCTGCTCGAAGGGCATAACAAGTGGGGTTCTGCAGGGGTCTGCTTTGGGACAGGTTCTGTTCAACATCTTCATCAACGATTTAGATATCGGCATAGAGAGCACAATTATTAAGTTTGCAGATGATACCAGCTTGGGAGGGGTTGCGACTGCTCTGGAGGAGAGGGTCACAATTCAAAATGATCTGGGCAAATTGGAGAAATGGTCTGAGGTAAACAGGATGAAGCTGAATAAGGACAAATGCAAAGTGCTCCACTTAGGAAGGAACGACCAGTTTCACGCATACAGAATGGGAAGCGACTGTCTGGGAAGGAGTACGGCAGAAAGGGATCTAGGGGTTAGAGGGGACCACAAGCTGAATATGAGTCAGCAGTGTGATGCTGTTGCAAAAAAAGCAAACGTGATTCTGGGCTGCATTAACAGGAGTGTTGTGGGCAAGACACGAGAAGTCATTCTTCCACTCTACTCTGCGCTGGTTAGGCGTCAGTTGGAGAATTGTGTCCAGTTCTGGGCACCGCATTTCAAGAAAGATGTGGAGAAATTGGAGAGGGTCCAGAGAAGAGCAACGAGAATGGTGAAAGGTCTAGAGAACATGAGCTATGAAGGGAGACTGAAAGAACTGGGTTTGTTGAGTTTGGACAGGAGACGACTAAGAGGGGACATGAGAGCCATTTTCAGGTATCTAAAAGGGGGACACAAGGAGGAGGGAGAAAATTTGTTCATCTTGGCCTCTGAGGACAGACCAAGAAGCAATGGGCTTAAACTGCAGCAAGGGAGGTTTAGGTTGGACATTAGGAAAAACTTCCTACCTGTCAGGGTGGTTAAACACTGGAATAAGTTGCCCAGGGAATTTGTGGAATTCCCATCTCTGGAGATATGTAAGAGCAGGTTGGATAAATGTCTATCAGGGATGGTCTAGACAGTATTTGGTCCTGCCGAGAGGGCGGGGGGTTGGACTCGCTGACTCTCGAGGTCCCTGGCAGTCCTAGTGTTCTGAGGGGGATCGATCTATTCATTTGTGGTCTGGTCTAGCCTGTCCTAGTCTGTTCTAGTCTAGTCTCCTCTACTCTACTCTTGCCTTCTCTAGTCTATTCTGGTCTAGTAGAGTCATAGATCCCCAGGGCTGGAAGAGACCTCAGGAGTCATCAAGTCCATCCCCCTGCTCAAGGCAGGATGAACCCAACTCAACCATCCCAGCCGGGGCTTGGTCAAGCTGAGACTTAAACACCCCTAGGGATGGAGACTCCACCCCTCCCTGGGGAACCCAGCCCAGCGCTTCCCACCCGCCTAGGGACAGAGTTTGTCCTAATTTCCTTGAGCCCATCGCTCCTTGTTCTGCCCCCACTGAGAACAGCCTCTCTCCAGCCTCTCTGGACCCCCCTGCAGGGAGGTGCAGGCTGCTCTCAAATCCCCCCTCACTCTGCTCTTCTGCAGACTAAACAGACCCAACTCCCTCAGCCTCTCCTCGTAGGTCATGTGCTCCAGCCCCCGAATCATTTTGGTCACCTCCGCTGGACCCTCTCCAATGCGCCCGCGTCCTTCCTGTAGTGGGGGGGGGGGGGCCAGAACTGGACACAACACTCCAGATGTGGCCTCCCCAGAGCCGAATACAGGGGAATAATGACACCTCTGGATCTGCTGGCCATGCTCCTCCTAATGCCCCCCCCCCCCCGATATCCCATTCGCCTTCTCGGCTACCAGGGCCCCTGCTGACTCATCTCCAGCTTCTCACCCACGGGACCCCCAGGGGCTGCTTAGCCCGTCGGCCCCCAGCCTGGACCAACGCCCGGGATTCCTGGGATTCTTCCGGCCCCAGGGCAGGACTCTCCGGTGGGGTCTGGTCTCTGCTGGGCCTGTTCCTGACACTGATCCCCAGGCATCACTTGGAGCCCTCTGCCTTTGGCTCACGTTTGCGGCTTTTCTCCCCCTGTCTGCGGAGGGGTGGCCGTGGGGCGCAGCGGGGGGTCGGCTCGGGGGGGGGGGGGGTTCAGTGTGACACGCACCCGCGCTGCGCCGTGGGGTCCCGGGAAGGGGGGGACACGCACAGTGCTGGGGCTGTACGGGGGATGGAGGGCGAAGGACAAGGGGGCGGCTACAGGCAGAAGGGCAGGGGAGGAAGGGGGGCGCAGCGGCCTGTCCAGCTGCCTTTGCTGCCGGGTCCCCCCCCCCCCGGCTCGCCCGCGAGAAGGGCCCCAGGCCCCGCCTGCTGCCTCCAAATCCGCCGGGGAAGCGGCTCTGGGCGCCTGCGGACCGACCCCAGCGTCCGGGAGCGGGAGCACCGGCCCCGGCCCTCGCAGACCCCCCGGCAGCCTCCGCTGCCCCGCGCCGGGAGAGAAGGAGCCGGTGTCACAGCCCCGAGCGCCAGCCGGTCCCGGTGCGATTCCGCCAGCGGACAGCCCCGGCCCCCGGCGCCAAGCCCGCCGCCCCCCGCGGAGCCTGCGCCCCCCGCGCAGCCCCTCTGCTCCCTGCGCCCCCCGCGCAGCCCCTCCCCGTAGCCCCTCGGCAGCCCGCGCGCACTTGGCAAAACTCATCCCGCACGTGGCTGGGAGGGTCTGCAGGGCAGGGCCGGGTTTGTGGGCACGGAGCGGAGCCGGCAGCCGGTCTCCCCGCCCTTCGCCCCCGGAAAAGGCTCCGGGGTCCCTGCTCCCGCCCGGGTGGGGCATTTCACGTCTCTCAGGACGCTCGGCAGGTCCCGGCTGTGCCCCCCCGGCCGGGGGCTGGGGGCTGGGGCCGGGCCGGGGCAGGGCCGAGGCGCGTTACCGGGGCGGGCCGGGCCGGGCTGGCTGTAGCTCTCCCTCTCCGCGCCCCGGCCCTGGCTCCGGGGCGGCCCCATGCGGCGCCCTCACCCCGCCCGGCCCATCGCCCGGCCGGGACCCGAACGGAGACTCGATCGGCTCCTGCAGCCCCGCGCCTCTCGCCGCCGCCTCCCGCCTCCCGGCTCCGCCCGGCCCTTAAGTCCCCCGCGCGCCCCCGGGGACCGGCCCCGACTCCCCCCCCGGCTCCGGGCGGAGCCGCCACCTGACGGAGACTCGGCGCCGTGCGGGCCCCGGGCCAGGCTCCCGCTGGGGCCGCTCAGAGCCAGGGCGAGACAGAGCCGGTCGCTGGCTCCCCGCCCCCCGCACAGGAAGGGGGCTCAGCCCCATCCCCCCTTCCCTGGGCAGGACGTCGCACAGCCGCGGCCCAGAGCGGGGGGAGGGGCGGACACGAGGGGTCTCCAGACATGGCCCCCCCCAGCCATTTGCTGCTGTCCCGGCACCGCCGCGCTAATCAGTCTCCCGGAGATCCCCGTAATTGCGCTTAACTCCCGCCCCTCCCGGCGGGGCGCCGGAGCTGGGAGCCGGGGCTCGGGGCAGGCGGGATAATTAACCTCCGGAGACCGGCCAGGGCCGAGGGGTTAATTACAACGTGGGCAGCGCTAAGGGGCCCCGGGCCGGGTCGCTGCCAGAGCCGGGACTGCGCCTCTCCTGTCCGGGGTGTTGTGGTAGGGCCTACAGCGCGAACTCGAGACTCGGGCACAGACACAAACGGGGGCGTGTCCCGGCCCGGCGGTGCGGCACGTGGGACCGCGGCGCGCGGCACAGGAGTTAATGCTCCATGTAGAACAAGGCGGGAAACTGAGGCACGGAGCCACTTCGCGAGTTGCCGAAGGTTAACGGGAGAGTCCTGTCCGGAGCCTGCCCTGGATCCGCGCTCCCCGGTGCGCCAGGGCGAGCAAACCATCCCATGCGCACTTTCCGCGCAGCTGTGTCGCCTTGACACCGTCCTCGGTTGCCAAACACGACAGCCCCGCTGGCCCTGCGGCCGCCCCGTGCCCCGCCGGGGGGCTCAGCGGTTTGCCACTGGCCGGCAGAAGTCACCGGGGCTTTTCCCAGCCAGTCCCGGTTCGCTTTTCTCAGGCACCAGAGTCTGGGTTTGCGGCTCCCGGGGCCCGTGCGAAGAAACCAGCGAGCAGACTGCGGCTGCCCCCAGAAGGGCGGCGGTGGGCGGGGGGGGGGGGGGGGGGGGGGGCGCCGCAGCGCAGGTAGTGGCGCAGGCAGCCCAGCAGGGGGGCGCAGCGCAGGGAGCGGGGAACAGCCCAGCAGGGGGCGCCGCAGCGCAGGTAGTGGCGCAGGCAGCCCAGTAGGGGGCGCCGAGGCGCAGGGAGCGGGGAACAGCCCAGCAGGGGGCGCCGCAGCGCAGGTAGTGGCGCAGGCAGCTCAGCTGGGGGGCGCAGCTCAGGGAGCGATGCAGGCAGCCCAGTAGGGGGCGCCGAGGCGCAGGCAGCCCAGCAGGGGGGACGCAGCAGGGAGTGGCGCAGGCAGCCCAGCAGGGGGCGCGGCAGGAAGGAAGCCGGGCAGGCAGCCCAGTAGGGGGCACCACAGCTCAGGGAGTGGAGGAAGCAGCCCAGCAGGGGGGCACATTGCAGGTTGCAGAGCAGCACCCCAGCAGGGGGCGCCGAGGCGCAGGGAGCAGGGCGGGCAGCCCAGCAGGGGGGACGCAGCAGGGAGTGGCGCAGGCAGCCCAGCAGGGGGCGTGGCAGGGGAGGGAGCAGGGCAGGCAGCCCAGCAGGGGGCACCGAGGCGCAGGGAGCAGGGCGGGCAGCCCAGCGGGGGGACGCAGCAGGGAGTGTCGCAGGCAGCCCAGCAGGGGGCGCCGAGGCGCAGGGAGCAGGGCAGGCAGCCCAGCAGGGCAGTAGCTGATCCTTGGCTTGTGCCCCGCTTGGTTCCGAGTGTCGTCACCAGGAACACGAGAGCCAGAACCGCACAGACTGTTCCGATTTGCGGTAACACCGTGACTGGTCACCCTGCTCCCTGGGGTGCAAGCCGATGTACCGCCGAGCCCACTTGTTGCACCAGCCTGAGGTCCCTCACCTGCTCCCCCTGAGCTAGGCCCTCAGCCCCTCTCTAGCACACCCAGTTGTAAAGACACAACCACCTGCAGGAGGAAACAGACCCTGAAATCAGCTGTGCCTGGCCAGACGCATTGGCCAGCGCCCCAGTGCCCACCCGCTCTGGGGTGTCCGTGTCAGCTCATGAAATTCGCCCTCCTTCAATGTGGAGGAGGCTGCGCAGCTTTTTGTCCCCTCCCGTTATGAATTTCACAAACTGCTCTTAGAGAAACAAACGTCAGTTCATTAACGGCACCAGATACATTTGAAGTGACTGTGCAGGATAGCAAACAGCTCAAAGCAGGTTACCAAAAGAAAACAACGCCCATGGAAACTAAGTTTCATACACTAAGGAACAGACTTCCAAGTTGCAACTTCTCACCTGGAACGTTGCTTTAGGCCAGGGGTAGGCAAATAGCAGCTCCTGGTGGGCCCCAACTGCTATATTTACCTGCACGGCCACAAGTATGGGTGGCCGCAGCCCCAAAGAGGTGACGTCATTCACCGGACTTTCTGCCTCGCCCTCATAACGCCTGGCATGAATGGATTTACCTCCTGCTTCCCCCACACCAGAGGTAACTGTGTTGTCTCTAGGTGTGACCTGAACCCTCCTGTCACCCAACTGGCCTACATCAATCCGAGCAGAATTCCTTTGAGTTACGAGTTATGGTGCAGTGTTATGGGTTTCGGGGCAGTGTAGACGCTCCCCGAGAGTATAGGATTATTGGGAGCGTGTCTATGATTTGTAGAGATCCAGACAGACAGATGGGAGGGGAAAGAGAGAGAGAAATAGAGCCAGAGAGGTTCACAAAGACCCGCGAGCTGCTCCTGCAGTGGCCACCCATCACCGTGCGGGTGTTTTACCCCCCAGCAATTTTCTGAGACCCGCATTCACCTCCTTGTTGCGTAGCGTGTAGATGGCCGGGTTCAGCATGGGTGTCACCAGATTGCCAAACACATCCAGCGTGGTCACCCACACTTTGCTCAGCTGGGGCTGGGTGTAGACCAGGGCGCAAGACCCGAAGAACATGATCACCACCACCAGGTGGGAGGCGCAAGTGGAGGCCGCTTTGTGCCGCCCTTCGCCTGCGTTCATCTTTATGATGGAGTAGACGATCCTGACGTAGGAGGAGAGGATGAGGACGAAGCAAGTCATGGGCACCAAACCAGTGTTGGTGAAGGTCACGACCTCAAGGACGTACGTGTCCCCACAGGCCAACTTAACCACGGGGAAGAGGTCGCAGAAGAAATAGTCCACCACGTTGGACCCACAATAGGGCAGTGTGAAGGTCAGGCTGGCGAGGATGGTGGCGTGGAAGGAGCTGCAGATCCAGGTGCCGGCGGCCAGGAGGGCGCACACCCTGCGGTTCATGATGACCAGGTAGCGCAGCGGGTGGCAGATGGCCACGTACCGGTCAAAGGCCATGACCGTGTAGAGCAGGGTCTCCGTGCTGGCCAGAAAGTGGTAGAAGAAGACCTGGGCCATGCACCCGCCCAGCGAGATGGTATTACTGTTGGCCCACAGGTTGGCCAGATATTTGGGGATGTTGACAGAAGAGAGGCCAATGTCCAACACGGCGAGGTTGCAGAGGAAGAAGTACATGGGGGTGTGCAGGCGGGGGTCCGCCAGGACGGCTGCTAAGATGATCAGGTTGCCCAGCAGGGTGCAGAGGTAGAAGGCTAAGAAGGTGAAGAAGAGGATGGTCTGGAGGCCATTGGTGTTGGGGATCCCGAGGAGGATGAAATGAGTCACCATCGTGTGGTTGTCCAGCCCCATTTGGGCCTCATTCCTGGGGTAGAGGAGAGAAATAAATCCAGTGAGTTACTGAATCAACCCGACACCCTACAGCTGCGATGTTCACCCTTCCCACCACTGCCCCCAGGGCTCCCTTCCCTCAGGAGCGGGGAATATTTCTGGCACTGTCATGCCAAGTGCGGGCAGGGCCTCAGTGTGCGGGCACTGAGCATACGAGAATCTGTCTGCTGGGAAGATCCTACAGTCGGGAGACCAACAAAGAGGCTGTTCTATTCTCTTGTGGTCTGGGCTAGTCTAGGCTGGTCTCATAGAATCGTAGGGCTGGAAGAGACCTCAGGAGTCGCCCAGTCCAACCCCTGCCCAAGGCAGGACCAACCCAACTCAATCATCCCAGCCAGGGCTTTGTCAAGCCGAGACTTGAACACCTCTAGGGATGGAGACTCCACCCCTCCCTGGGGAACCCAGCCCAGCGCTTCCCACCCACCTAGGGAAAGAGTTTGTCCTAATGTCCAACCTAGACCTGCCCCCACTGCAACGTGAGCCCATTGCTCCTTGTTCTGCCACCTGCCCCCACTGAGAACAGCCTCTCTCCAGCCTCTCTGGTGTGGAGAAATCCCTGTGATATTCTCCTTTGTATGAAGATCTTGTCCTTTCGATCTCTCTTTAAGTGTTCATATAGAACCTCTGGAACATTTCTACTAGAACTTTGTATTGAGATATCTAGATCTTGTAAGAGAAACTGTCTTTTGAGCTCTCCCCTTTCCGTGGGTGCCCTGTTGAAATGACTGAGGTGTGGATGGAGAATGAAAGGGGAGCCCCTCCAGCAGCAGTTGCCAGGGTGGAGAAGGTCTGGGAGGCAGATCTAAGACGATACCTGCAACGTGAGCTCATTAAGAAGACTGGACAGACAGACAGACGCTGGGGAGTCCAGCAGCAGGTGCCGGCCCCGGCAGAACTCTCTCTGAAGCCGCGTTGGGAAAGGCCCGGTGGTGACTAACTGGCTGCACGAGAGGGAGAAATAGGAGGCGTCTTGCAGAGGGACCCCGGGGTTTCATCTTGTCCACATAGGAGCATCGATCTGGATCGGCAGGAGCCCGGCTCACCCCTCCCCCATCTAACTCACCGGGCCAGTGCGGTGAGGGGGAGCAACTTTTGGTAACCACAAGATGGAGTGTGTGTGCGTGTGTGTGTGTGAGAGTGCACGAGTGTGATGTGTCACGTGCATACGATAAGTGTGGATTATTCTGTGTGTGATCAATAAATGTGGCGTGTTGCCTTATCCCCCTGAAAAAGATCCCGGGTGTTTCTTTTCAGTACAACATTGGACCCCCTGCAGGGAGTTGCAGGCTGCTCTCAGATCCCCCCTCACCCTTCTCTTCTGCAGACTGAACAGACCCAGCTCCCTCGGCCTCTCCTCGTAGGTCATGTCTCCAGCCCCTGAGTCATTTTGGTCGCCTCCGCTGGCCCCTCTCCAACGCGCCTACGTCCTTTGTGTAGTGGGGGGCCCAGAACTGGACACAGTACTCCAGATGTGGCCTCCCCAGCGCCGAATAAAGGGGAATAATGACACCTCTGGATCTGCTGGCCATGCTCCTCCTAATGCCCCCCCCCGATACCCCATTCGCCTCCTTGGCTACAAGGGCCCCTGCTGACTCATCTCCAGCTTCTCACCCACGGGACCCCCAGGGCCTTTTCTGCAGAACGGCTGCTCAGCCCGTCGGCCCCCAGCCTGGACCAACGCCCGGGACTCCTGGGATTCTTCCGGCCCAGGGCAGGACTCTCCGGTGGGGTCTGGGCTAGTGTGACTAGGTGGGGGGCTGGTTACCCCAGTGCCCTAGGGCTGTGGTGGGCGTTCACTGGCTCTGGGTGCTGGGGGTGACCCCACTGAGCCCTGGGCCCCCATGTCAGTAGACAATAGGCAGGGACCCATGGGGGGGGTCTGAACACGGGGGGGGGCCGGGGAAGGGGCAGTCTTGCTGGGAAATGTGAAGAGAGAGGAAGCCGAGTGCGGGGGGCTCGGGCCCTGTGGCCCCGAGGCCGCCTGGCCCCTCGCTGGCTGCCCACATGGACCCCGGCCGGGCTGTGCCTCGCAGAACATCGGACCGGCTGGCGGGTCTCCTCTCGCCGCAGCCGGGCGCAGGGTCGGGGTCCCCCGCACGCCGCCACCGCCCCTCTCTCCGGCCTGCTCCCCACTTACCCCCCGCGTCCGGGAGCGGGAAAGCCGGCCCTGGCCCTCGCCGGCCCCCCAGCGCTGCTGCCCCTGCTCGGGGCGCTCGGAGGAGCCGGTCGGGGGCCCCGTCCCGGCTCCAGAGCCTCTTCCCACCCGCCTGCCCCGGCTCCGCCGTCTGGGGCCCAGCCTGTCTGGGGGCCGGGCCGGGCTCGCTGCAGAGCCCCCAGGCTGGGGGCCGGGCCGGGCTGGCTGTAGCTCTCCCTCTCCGCGCCCCGGCCCTGGCTCCGGGGCGGCCCCATGCGGCGCCCTCACCCCGCCCGGCCCATCGCCCGGCCGGGACCCGAACGGAGACTCGATCGGCTCCTGCAGCCCCGCGCCTCTCGCCGCCGCCTCCCGCCTCCCGGCTCCGCCCGGCCCTTAAGTCCCCCGCGCGCCCCGGGGACCGGCCCCGACTCCCCCCCCGGCTCCGGGCGGAGCCGCCACCTGACGGAGACTCGGCGCCGTGCGGGCCCCGGGCCAGGCCCCCGCGGGGAGAGACGGGCCAGCGGGGGCGGGGTCTCTCGCTCCCCTGGGGGCTCTGTGGGGCGCACGGGCCGGCCCCCTCTGGGCCCTGCGCACCGGGCTCCGTGCGGGCGGGGCGGGTCGCTCTGGGCCCTGCGCACCGGGCTCCGTGCGGGCGGGGCGGGTCGCTCTGGGCCCTGCGCACCGGGCTCCGTGCGGGCGGGGCGGGTCGCTCCTGCTGGCCGGGGCGCTGCGGCCTCGCGGCACAAGCTGGGCCCCCCCGTCGGGGTGACGAGGCGGGGAACGGGGCCCGGGTCCGGCTGGAGCCTCCGAACCCAGCCGAGCTCCCCGGGTGCCGCCCCCGCGGGGCCCCGGCCCGGCTCTGTCCCGGGCGCACGGGGGGGGGGGGGTCCCGCTGTCGGACGGAGGCACCGCCCGGCCCGTGCGGCAGGAGACAGAGCCGCCGAGTGGGGCCTTGCCGCCTTCGGCAGGACGGCAGGGCGCCCCCCCCGGTCCTGGCACCGCGGCGCTGGGGCCGCTCAGAGCCGGGGCGAGACAAGCAGCCAGGGCACGTCACCTCCCCCCCAGTGCAGGGCGTGTCACCCCCCCAGTGCAGGGCATGTCACTTCCCCCCCCAGTGCAGGGCGTGTCACCTCCCCCCCAGTGCAGGGCGTGTCACCCCCCCCAGTGCAGGGTACGTCACCTCCCCCCCAGTGCAGGGCGTGTCACCCCCCCAGTGCAGGGCACGTCACCTCCCCCCCAGTGCAGGGCGTGTCACCCCCCCAGTGCAGGGCGTGTCACCTCCCCCCCCAGTGCAGGGCGTGTCACCCCCCCCCAGTGCAGGGTACGTCACCTCCCCCCCAGTGCAGGGCGTGTCACCTCCCCCCCAGTGCAGGGCGTGTCACCCCCCCCAGTGCAGGGTACGTCACCTCCCCCCCAGTGCAGGGCATGTCACCCCCCCAGTGCAGGGTACGTCACCTCCCCCCCAGTGCAGGGCGTGTCACCCCCCCCCAGTGCAGGGCATGTGAACCCCCTGTGATGGCGCGTTGGGGTCCCCCGCCTCCTGCACCCCGAAATGGCAGGAACAGACTCCCCCAGCCGGTAGAACAGAGGGAGTTTATTGCCTCTCCAGCATACAGCACAGCACAGATGTCATCAGGTTACAGGGCAGGCCTAGGATGCCTCAGCCCCCCTTGAGATGGGGGGGGGTCCGGCTTCTAAACCCCCCAGCCTGTTGCTGAGGCTGCTTCCTCCATGCTCCCAGACAGAAACTAACTCCCCCTCTCCAAGCCCTGCCCCCAGCCAGGGCAGCATCCACCTTCCTTTGTTTCTCCCCATGGGGGGTGGCTGGTCAAACAGGTTTGGAGCCACCTTTGCATAATGACCAGACAGCAGAGGTCGTCACAGCCCTAGCAAGGCACCCCCACTACGTCACCCCCCCAGTGCAGGGCATGTCACCCCCCCAGTGCAGGGCAAGTGAACCCCCCAATGCAGGGCATGTCACCCCCCCAATACAGGGCATGTGAACCCCCCATTGCAGGGCATGTCACCCCCCCAATACAGGGCATGTGAACCCCCCAATACAGGGCATATGAACCCCCCAGTGCAGGGCATGTCACCCCCCCAATACAGGGCATGTGAACCCCCCAATGCAGGGCATGTGAACCACCCATTGCAGGGCATATCACCCCCCCAATACAGGGCATGTGAACCCCCCATTGCAGGGCATATCACCCCCCCAATACACGGCATGTGAACCCCCCAATGCAGGGCATGTGAACCCCCCATTGCAGGGCATATCACCCCCCCAATACACGGCATGTGAACCCCCCATTGCAGGGCATGTGAACCCCCCAGTACAGGGCATGTCACCCCCCCAATACAGGACATGTCACCCCCCAGTGCAGGGCATGTGAACCCCCCAATGCAGGGCATGTCACCCCCCCAATGCAGGGCATGTCACCCCCCAGTGCAGGGCATGTGAACCCCCCAATACAGGACATGTCACCCCCCAGTGCAGGGCATGTGAACCCCCCATTGCAGGGCATGTCACCCCCCCAATACACGGCATGTGAACCCCCCAATGCAGGGCATGTCACCCCCCCAATACAGGGCATGTGAACCCCCCAATGCAGGGCATGTCACCCCCCAATACAGGGCATGTGAACCCCCCAATACAGGGCATGTCACCCCCCCAGTGCAGGGCATGTGAACCCCCCAATACAGGGCATGTCACCCCCCAGTGCAGGGCATGTCACCCCCCCAATACAGGGCATGTGAACCCCCCAATGCAGGGCATGTCACCCCCCCAATACAGGGCATGTCACCCCCCAGTGCAGGGCATGTCACCCCCCCAATACAGGGCATGTGAACCCCCCAATGCAGGGCATGTCACCCCCCCAATACAGGGCATGTGAACCCCCCAATGCAGGGCATGTGAACCCCCCAGTGCAGGGCATGTCACCCCCCAATACAGGGCATGTGAACCCCCCATTGCAGGGCATGTCACCCCCCCAATACAGGGCATGTCACCCCCCATTGCAGGACATGTGAACCCCCCATTGCAGGGCATGTGAACCCCCCAGTACAGGGCATGTCACCCCCCAGTGCAGGGCATGTGAACCCCCCAATGCAGGGCATGTCACCCCCCCAATACAGGACATGTCACCCCCCAGTGCAGGGCATGTGAACCCCCCAATGCAGGGCATGTCACCCCCCAGTGCAGGGCATGTGAACCCCCCAATACAGGGCATGTCACCCCCCAGTGCAGGGCATGTCACCCCCCCAATACAGGGCATGTGAACCCCCCAATGCAGGGCATGTCACCCCCCCAATACAGGGCATGTCACCCCCCAGTGCAGGGCATGTCACCCCCCCAATACAGGGCATGTGAACCCCCCAATGCAGGGCATGTCACCCCCCCAATACAGGGCATGTGAACCCCCCAATGCAGGGCATGTGAACCCCCCAGTGCAGGGCATGTCACCCCCCAATACAGGGCATGTGAACCCCCCATTGCAGGGCATGTCACCCCCCCAATACAGGGCATGTCACCCCCCATTGCAGGACATGTGAACCCCCCATTGCAGGGCATGTGAACCCCCCAGTACAGGGCATGTCACCCCCCAGTGCAGGGCATGTGAACCCCCCAATGCAGGGCATGTCACCCCCCCAATACAGGACATGTCACCCCCCAGTGCAGGGCATGTGAACCCCCCAATGCAGGGCATGTCACCCCCCAGTGCAGGGCATGTGAACCCCCCAATACAGGGCATGTCACCCCCCCAATACAGGACATGTCACCCCCCAGTGCAGGGCATGTGAACCCCCCATTGCAGGGCATGTCACCCCCCCAATACACGGCATGTGAACCCCCCAATGCAGGGCATGTCACCCCCCCAATACAGGGCATGTGAACCCCCCAATGCAGGGCATGTCACCCCCCAATACAGGGCATGTGAACCCCCCAGTGCAGGGCATGTGAACCCCCCAATACAGGGCATGTCACCCCCCAGTGCAGGGCATGTCACCCCCCCAATACAGGGCATGTGAACCCCCCAGTGCAGGGCATGTCACCCCCCCAATACAGGGCATGTGAACCCCCCAATGCAGGGCATGTGAACCCCCCAATACAGGGCATGTCACCCCCCCAGTGCAGGGCATGTGAACCCCCCAATACAGGGCATGTGAACCCCCCAGTGCAGGGCATGTCACCCCCCAATACAGGGCATGTGAACCCCCCATTGCAGGGCATGTCACCCCCCCAATACACGGCATGTGAACCCCCCATTGCAGGGCATGTCACCCCCCAGTGCAGGACATGTGAACCCCCCCATTGCAGGGCATGTCACCTCCCCAATGCAGGGCATGTGAACCCCCCATTGCAGGGCATGTCACCCCCCCAATACAGGGCATGTCACCCCCCAGTGCAGGGCATGTCACCCCCCCAATACAGGGCATGTGAACCCCCCAATGCAGGGCATGTCACCCCCCCAGTGCAGGGCATGTGAACCCCCCAATACAGGGCATGTGAACCCCCCAGTGCAGGGCATGTCACCCCCCAATACAGAGCATGTGAACCCCCCAGTGCAGGGCATGTCACCCCCCCAATACACGGCATGTGAACCCCCCATTGCAGGACATGTCACCCCCCAGTGCAGGGCATGTCACCCCCCCAATACAGGGCATGTGAACCCCCCAATGCAGGGCATGTCACCCCCCCAATACAGGGCATGTGAACCCCCCAATGCAGGGCATGTCACCCCCCCAATGCAGGACATGTGAACCCCCCAATACAGGGCATGTCACCCCCCAATACAGGGCATGTGAACCCCCCAGTGCAGGGCATGTGAACCCCCCAATACAGGGCATGTGAACCCCCCAGTGCAGGGCATGTCACCCCCCAATACAGGGCATGTGAACCCCCCAGTGCAGGGCATGTGAACCCCCCAATACAGGGCATGTGAACCCCCAGTGCAGGACATGTCACCCCCCCAATACAGGGCATGTCATCCCCCCAGTGCAGGGCATGTGAACCCCCCAGTGCAGGACATGTCACCCCCTAGTGCAGGGCTCGTGACCCCTGCAGGCTGTGTGACCGACACACGGCGGGAGCCGCGGCGCAGCTGGGCTCTGACGTGCGCGGTGGGAGCCGGTGGCTGTGGCCCAGCGCGTCCCCAGACGGCGAGGGAGGTGGTGGCCCAGCTGACCCCCAAGGAAGGAGTCTTGCGGCGCGAGTGGGCAGCGCCTGGTGCGAATCCTAGCAGGGAGGGGGGTGCCCGGCAGAGGCTGACGGCCCACGACAGGGCAGGCTCGGCGCGAGGCCGGGGACGGTTTGCCTTGAACAGGACGGGCCAGGGCTAGAGAGCTCGGCGCCCCGACGGACGGCGTCACCCCGATCGCCGCCGGAGAGCTCGGCGCCCCGACAGACGGCGTCGCCCCGATCGCCGCCGGAGAGCTCGGCGCCCCGACGGACGGCGTCGCCCCGATCGCCGCCGGAGAGCTCGGCCCCCCGACGGACGGCGTCGCCCCGATCGCCGCCGGAGAGCTCGGCGCCCCGACGGACGGCGTCGCCCCCGATCGCCGCCGGAGAGCTCGGCGCCCCGACGGACGGCGTCGCCCCGATCGCCGCCGGAGAGCTCGGTGCCCCGACGGACGGCGTCACCCCGATCGCCGCCGGAGAGCTCGGCGCCCCGACGGACGGCGTCGCCCCGATCGCCGCCGGAGAGCTCGGCGCCCCGACGGACGGCGTCACCCCGATCGCCGCCGGAGAGCTCGGCGCCCCGACGGACGGCGTCACCCCGATCGCCGCCGGAGAGCTCGGCGCCCCGACGGACGGCGTCACCCCGATCGCCGCCGGAGAGCTCGGCGCCCCGACGGACAGCGTCGCCCCGATCGCCGCTGGAGAGCTCGGTGCCCCGACGGACGGCGTCGCCCCCGATCGCCGCCGGAGAGCTCGGCGCCCCGACAGACGGCGTCGCCCCGATCGCCGCCGGAGAGCTCGGCGCCCCGACGGACGGCGTCGCCCCGATCGCCGCCGGAGAGCTCGGTGCCCCGACGGACGGCGTCGCCCCCGATCGCCGCCGGAGAGCTCGGCGCCCCGACGGACGGCGTCGCCCCGATCGCCGCTGGAGAGCTCGGTGCCCCTATGGACGGCGTCACCCCGATCGCCGCTAGAGAGCTCGGCGCCCCGACGGACGGCGTCGCCCCCGATCGCCGCTGGAGAGCTCGGTGCCCCTATGGACGGCGTCGCCCCGATCGCCGCTAGAGAGCTCGCCCACTGCCCCTCTGGCTCCGACAGGCGCCAGGACGGCGAGAGCTCAGCTGATGTGAACCCAGAGTCGCCCTGAGCCTGGTGCAGCGACACGGCCCAGCCCAGGGACTCGTTAGCAACATTTTAATTAATCCCCACGGCCCCGGGGTGCTGTGCTGGGCTGGGCACTGCGCCTCGACAGGTTCATTATCACGTCTGCTTCCTGCCCTGCCTCCCGGCTCCCAGCTACGGTGCCACCAGGGGAGGGGGAGGAATTACCAGCGACTGGAGGAATCTCTTGGAGACTTATTAGCGCGGCGGTGCTGGCACAGCTGCAGATGGCTGGATGGCGTCATGGCTGGAAAGGCCCGCATGTCGGCCAGCCCCCCCGCTCTGTGCCGTGGCTGTGACCTTGTCCCCATGGCAGCCGTGCAGAGGAGACGCCCGCGGCCCAGGTCAGGCAGTGAGAAGAGGGGGGATGGGGGTCAGGCGTGTAGGTTACTAGGACAGTGATCTCTGCCAGGCCGGGTCTATCTCGCTCTGCGTCTGAGCGACCCCCTTGTGACGGCGCGTCGGGGTCCCCCTGATCCTGCGCCCCCGGAGCATCCAGAACAGACTCCACCAGCCAGTAGAACAGGGGGGATACAGCCCAGCACAGTCTCCAGGTGACTTCCAAAGGTGCGGTGCTGTGGTGCACAGGACGGGGGGTGCTCTACCTCTGCACAGCTGGGCTGCTCCCCCCCCCACTGCCGCAGGACCACGTCCCTGTGTGCACAGACCCGGGGCAGGGCCAGGGAACAGCGAGACGCACAAACCCAGGGGAAAGCTCTGTTGGGTTCAGAGGCCTCCAGGCCAACCTCTGGCCTGGCTCTCTCCTCTCAAACCATGGGGGGAATTCTCTGGTGGGTGTCCCAGGGCAGGCGAGCTCAGAGGAGCATGAACGTCCCCCCTGACAGTAGTGCATGTGCCTGATGAATGGGAGGGGCGCTACCCATTTCTGGACATCCCGGCCCTTCATTTAGCTATATTGCCTGCAAGGACTGAAGCCACAGGCCGTGCGCTCTGGAGAGTCCCCAGGAATGCTGGGGAAGGAGGAAGTGTTGGTAGGAAGCCCAGAGAGTCAATGAAAACAGTGTGAAGCTCTGAATGGGAAGCCGTGACGCTCCTGGGCCGGTGTTTGTGTGACCAGAGCGGGACAGACAAGAGTGAAGCCAGGGAGCAGGGCATGGAGGATCCAGGGACATCCAGGCCTAGGGAAGCAGTAAACCTTGGAACAACAGAGGTGTGAGTGGAACAGGGAATGTTTAGTCAGAGGGAATCGGGTTATTATCTTTATTTTGGGGCTGGACTGACTTCTCTGCTGAGGACACATCACCCCCTCACCATGTACCTCTCCAAACTGAACCCTTGCAAAGCAGATCTCTGTGTTTCTGACCTGCCTTTTTCAGTGGCTCTAACACGGCGCGACCAAGTCATGCTTGATCCCGTGCGGTTCTCTCCTTAGTTTACAAAAATCACCTTGTCACAACCACGTGCCCAACCCTGCGTGCTAGACGGGAGGAACTTCTGTGTGCATGGTCGTCAGACTGGAAGCTCAGCTAGTAAGGAATTCACAGCGGTTTTAAAGCCCTCTCCAGCGGAAGGGTAAAAGCGGTTGAGGGTAGCCCACAGGAAGCAATTCCTGAACACATCTTCCTGGGCTCTCCAAAGGGTTTTCGCAGTTGGATGGGGATGGAGACCCAGCCAGTATCAGTGGGCTTGGACAGCAGCTGGGTATTTTAAAGCCTCTTCTGGGCCCTGAGCTTCTCCACGTGATGTGCCAGAGCGGAAACAGCCTGGACTGAGCTGCAGGGCTGAGAGGGGAGGCAGCCGCAGTGAATGCCACGGAGCTGCCAGGAATCAAGCCAGGGGACCAAGAGCAGAATCCAGACCCCGGTGGCGCTGGGATCGGGCCCTTCCTGCTATGAGGTGCTGCCCTTATCGCCCTGTCGGGGGGCCTGGCCCCAGGGGCTCTGAGTGTCTCCGAAACGAGGCCAAGTCTCCATTAATTGGCGGCTCGGCCGAGGTCTCAGCCTGGGAACCGGGTGGGGATTCGGGGCTGGTCCCCAGGGGCCCGGAGGGGATTTAATGCCCAGGCAGAGCCGGGAGGCTGCAGGAAGCGGTGGGGAAGCTGTGGGCCGTGCAGCAGTGCGGGGTGAGACGCGGGAAGCAGCCAGAGCAGATTAAGTGTCTGTTTGGTCCCAGGCGCCCTGGCTGGGCCCCTCTCCCCGGCGCTGGGCCGGGCTGGGCAAGGACGCTGGATGGGGCCGCGGGAGTCCCAGCCAGGACAGAAGGGAAGAATCCCAGTCAGCTGGAGCCGCCTCTGCCCATGCAGCCAGTGTAAGACACCTGCTTTGGTACCGACCTTCTCGCCCTGCCCCCGACTCTGCCTGTCTCTGGCCTGGCCCTGCCACCTCCAGGGTCTGTCAGCCTGGTGTGTTCTGTAGAGAGCCACCGACCCGCCGTCCAGCCCCGTCTGTGCAGCGCCTGCCTGGCCCTGGGCGGTGTCTCTGTGTCACTGAACTGCCGCCCTCTGTCTGCCGAAAACCCCCCGCCAGCCTCTGCCCCACCGCCCTGCCTCTCCCCATCCGCCATAACCCCCCCGCCAGCCTCTCCCTGCAGCCCTGCCCCTCCCCACCAGCCATAACCCCCCCGCCAGCCTCTCCCTGCAGCCCTGCCCCTCCCCATCCGCCATAACCCTCCCGCCAGCCTCTCCCTGCAGCCCTGCCCCTCCCCATCCGCCATAACCCCCCCGCCAGCCTCTCCCTGCAGCCCTGCCCCTCCCCATCCGCCATAACCCTCCCGCCAGCCTCTGCCCTGCAGCCCTGCCCCTCCCCACCAGCCATAACCCCCCCGCCAGCCTCTCCCTGCAGCCCTGCCCCTCCCCACCTGCCATAACCCCCCCGCCAGCCTCTCCCTGCAGCCCTGCCCCTCCCCACCTGCCATAACCCCCCCGCCAGCCTCTCCCTGCAGCCCTGCCCCTCCCCATCCGCCATAACCCCCCCACCAGCCTCTCCCTGCAGCCCTGCCCCTCCCCATCCGCCATAACCCCCCCACCAGCCTCTCCCTGCAGCCCTGCCTCTCCCCATCCGCCATAACCCCACAACCAGCCTCTGCCCTGCAGCCCTGCCCCTCCCCATCTGCCATAACCCCACAACCAGCCTCTACCCTGCATCCCTGCCCCTCCCCATCCACCATAACCCCCCGCCAGCCTCTGCCCTGCAGCCCTGCCCCTCCCCACCTGCCATAACCCCCCCGCCAGCCTCTCCCTGCAGCCCTGCCTCTCCCCATCCGCCATAACCCCCCCACCAGCCTCTCCCTGCAGCCCTGCCCCTCCCCATCCGCCATAACCCCCCCGCCAGCCTCTCCCTGCAGCCCTGCCCCTCTCCATCCGCCATAACCCCCCCGCCAGCCTCTGCCCCACCGCCCTGCCTCTCCCCATCCGCCATAACCCCACAACCAGCCTCTGCCCTGCAGCCCTGCCCCTCCCCATCTGCCATAACCCCACAACCAGCCTCTACCCTGCATCCCTGCCCCTCCCCATCCACCATAACCCCCCGCCAGCCTCTCCCTGCAGCCCTGCCCCTCCCCATCTACCATAACCCCCCCGCCAGCCTCTCCCTGCAGCCCTGCCCCTCCCCATCTACCATAACCCCCCCGCCAGCCTCTCCCTGCAGCCCTGCCCCTCCCCATCCACCATAACCCCCCCGCCAGCCTCTCCCTGCAGCCCTGCCCCTCCCCACCTGCCATAACCCCCCCGCCAGCCTCTCCCTGCAGCCCTGCCCCTCCCCATCTGCCATAACCCCACAACCAGCCTCTGCCCTGCAGCCCTGCCCCTCCCCACCTGCCATAACCCCCCCGCCAGCCTCTCCCTGCAGCCCTGCCCCTCCCCACCTGCCATAACCCCCCCACCAGCCTCTCCCTGCAGCCCTACCCCTCCCCACCTGCCATAACCCCCCGCCAGCCTCTCCCTGCAGCCCTGCCCCTCCCCATCCACCATAACCCCCCCGCCAGCCTCTCCCTGCAGCCCTGCCCCTCCCCATCCACCATAACCCCCCCGCCAGCCTCTGCCCTGCAGCCCTGCCCCTCCCCATCCACCATAACCCCCCCGCCAGCCTCTGCCCCACCGCCCTGCCCCTCCCCACCTGCCATAACCCCCCCGCCAGCCTCTCCCTGCAGCCCTGCCCCTCCCCACCTGCCATAACCCCCCCGCCAGCCTCTCCCTGCAGCCCTGCCCCTCCCCATCCACCATAACCCCCCCGCCAGCCTCTCCCTGCAGCCCTGCCCCTCCCCACCTGCCATAACCCCCCCGCCAGCCTCTCCCTGCAGCCCTGCCCCTCCCCACCTGCCATAACCCCCCCGCCAGCCTCTCCCTGCAGCCCTGCCCCTCCCCATCTGCCATAACCCCCCCGCCAGCCTCTGCCCCACCGCCCTGCCTCTCCCCATCTGCCATAACCCCCCGCCAGCCTCTGCCCCACCGCCCTGCCCCTCCCCATCTGCCATAACCCCCCCGCCAGCCTCTGCCCCACCGCCCTGCCCCTCCCCATCTGCCATAACCCCCCCGCCAGCCTCTGCCCTGCAGCCCTGCCCCTCCCCATCCACCATAACCCCCCTGCCAGCCTCTCCCTGCAGCCCTGCCCCTCCCCACCTGCCATAACCCCCCCGCCAGCCTCTCCCTGCAGCCCTGCCCCTCCCCACCTGCCATAACCCCACAACCAGCCTCTACCCTGCATCCCTGCCCCTCCCCATCCACCATAACCCCCCGCCAGCCTCTCCCTGCAGCCCTGCCCCTCCCCATCTGCCATAACCCCCCCGCCAGCCTCTCCCTGCAGCCCTGCCCCTCCCCATCCACCATAACCCCCCCGCCAGCCTCTCCCTGCAGCCCTGCCCCTCCCCATCCACCATAACCCCCCCGCCAGCCTCTGCCCTGCAGCCCTGCCCCTCCCCATCCACCATAACCCCCCCGCCAGCCTCTCCCTGCAGCCCTGCCCCTCCCCATCCACCATAACCCCCCCGCCAGCCTCTCCCTGCAGCCCTGCCCCTCCCCATCCGCCATAACCCCCCCGCCAGCCTCTGCCCTGCAGCCCTGCCCCTCCCCATCCACCATAACCCCCCCGCCAGCCTCTCCCTGCAGCCCTGCCCCTCCCCATCCACCATAACCCCCCGCCAGCCTCTCCTGCCTGGGGAATTTCCTCTGGCGTGATCGCTGCACAGCCCAGCCTGCTGGTCACGTCTGAGCATGGGAGAAGCTGCGGCCGGGGGGGCGGAACAATTTTGCTGGTGGGGGGTGCGGCTGAGACACACTGATCCAAACTGTGCACCCTGGTTGTGATGGGACCCACGTCACGTTAGCGTCTCTCAGTAACCCTGGCTCCAGCCCCTCTGGCTGTGCCTGTCCCATTTTCCTTCTCTCTGCAAGCCCAGTGCAGCCCCCAACACGCCTGTATTTCCTCAAGTCGGGGCAATTCCTCCCCACATGCATCGCTTTGCATGTTCCCTCGTCCTCCTCTTCCTGGGACCCCCACTGCGCCGCCTGGGTGCATGTAACATAAAACCCTCCCAAACCACGGCCCACGGCCACCCCTGTGCAGAGAGATCTCAGGGGGGTTGTTATGTTGCTCTGTAGCTGCAAAGATGAGGAGTCCTGTGGCACCTCAAGAACTGACCCACGTGTTGTGGAGAAAGCTTTTGCGGGGACAAACGACTCTGTCACACGCATGGAGCTCGTGTTGTTGTTTGTCTCTGTCTGAGGGACTGGAGTAGACACGGTTGTATCTTAGGGATTGACTATAGACAACGGATCATGCGATGTGCATGGAAGCAGGAGGCATGTAGGTAGGAGGAGAGGTCACGAGGCCTCTGGTGTGCGATGGTATTTATGTGACCCTCGTTTATCTGTCCGTGTGTCTGACGACGGGGTTCTTTCCTATGGAAGTTTAATCCCCAGTTGAGCAGTTAATTGCAAGTTGCCAGCAGGTTCCTCATTTCTGTGGACATGGTGAGAGGGAGAAAACCCCCATGGATGTGACCCCGATGCAGACGGCTCTAGGATACTGAGCTGAGATGTGTGGGAAAGAGGCCTACATAGACTATTGTGACGGCGCGTTGGGGTTTTCCCATCTCCCGCACCCCCGTAGTGGCACGAACAGACTCCCCCAGCCAGTGGAATAGAGGGAGTTTATTGCTCCTCCAGGATACAGCACAGCACAGATGGAATCTGGTTACAGGAACTGGGGCTAGGATGCCTCAGCCCCCCTTGAGATGGGGGAGACAGGGCCCCTAAATCCCAGCCCCTTTCCCTAGGCTGTCTCCTCGATACCAGACAGAAAACTAACCATCTTCCAGCCCTGCCCCCCAGCCAGGGGCGGCATCCACCTTTGTTTCTCTCCCTGGGGGGTAGCTGGTCGGACAGGTTGAGAGACCCTCTTTGCATAATGACTCATCCCCTGCCCTGCTGGGTTGTGTCACCCACAGCCCCCCGCCCAGCACAGCAACCAGCAAGGTCCCCCCCACATGACTGAAGACACAGGAACAGCGCAGGAGAGAAGGAGGCAATTGAGCAGCCCAGACAGGAATAGAATAAAATGGAACAGAACAGAATAGGAGGAGTCACTTTGTCTATTCATCTCCCGACTCTCCGACATTCAGGCATTTTCTCTTTCCACGTTCAGCACCAGCACAGCGAGTCCCTGACCCCAACTGTTGTTATAATGAGAGAACAATTCTTCACTTCTAGAGGAAGGGAGTCCTGGGGGCAGGGTGGGAAGGGTGAACATCGCAGCTGTAGGGTGTCGGGCTGATTCAGTAACTCACTGGCTTCATTTCTCTGCCCTACCCCAGGAATGAGTCCCAAATGGGGCTGGACAACCACACGATGGTGACTCATTTCATCCTCCGAGGGATCCCCAACACCGACGGCCTCCAGACCATCCTCTTCTTCACCTTCTTAGCCTTCTACCTCTGCACCCTGCTGGGCAACCTGCTCATCTTCTCAGCTGTCCTCGGCGACCCCCACCTGCACACCCCCATGTACTTCTTCCTCTGCAACCTCGCTGTCGTGGACCTTGGAATCCCGTCTGTCAGCATCCCCAAATTTCTGGCCAACCTCTCGGGTCAGAACAACGTCATCTCACTGGGCGGGTGCATGGCCCAGGCCTTCTTCTACCACTTCCTCGGTAGCACCGAGTGCCTGCTTTGCACCGTCATGGCCTTTGACCGGTACGTGGCCATCTGCCACCCACTGCGCTACCTGCTCATCATGAACCGCAGGGTGTGCACCCTCCTGGCCACCGGCACCTGGATCTGCAGCTCCTTCCACGCCACCATCCTTGCCAGTCTGACCTTCACGCTGCCCTACTGCGGGTCCAACGTGGTGGACTATTTCTTCTGTGACATCTTCCCTGTGGCCAAGCTGGCCTGTGGGGACACGTACATCTTGGAGACGGTGAGTTTCACCAACATCGGGGTGGTGCCCATGATCTGCTTCTCCCTCATCCTTGTGTCCTACATCAGGATCGCCTACTGCATCCTCAAGATGAACGCGGGCGAAGGACGGCGCAAAGCGGCCTCCACTTGTGCCTCCCATCTGGCCGTGGTAACCCTGTTCTTCGGGCCTTGCGCCCTGATCTACACCCAGCCCCAGCTGAGCGAAGTGCTGGTGACCCCGCTGGATGTGTTTGGCAACGTGGTGACGCCCATGCTGAACCCGGCCGTCTACACGCTGCGCAACAAGGAGGTGAAAGCGGGTCTGAGAAAACTGGGAGGGGGTCTGACGATGGCTCATTGATGTGCGGTGGGGCACCTACTCGGATCATAAGTAAAGAAGTGGGCTAGCCGAACTCTGCCGGGGACTTTGACAATCTCAGCCTTGTGGAGTAGTTCTACAGGGCTCACCCGCTCTACGTTCATCACCACAAGGCAGGTTTTCAGTTTCCATCAATAATTCCCACGTTTTTTCTGAGACTTTCCCCTGATTTATCAGCATCCGCGCGGATTGAGGAACATCAGGACTAGATACAGGTCTCCATCAGTCTCAGGCGTGTGCACACAGAACCTCCTGCCCTCTAGGACACAGACATAGATCATAGTCTTTAAAAGGTGATTTTACTAACATAACAAAGAAGACATACTTGGTAAAGCATTACTTGGTTGCTACATCTTACAGAGCCATTGAAGTAAAGGTCAATTTAAAACCCCAAAGAAACACAGAGACTTGCATTCCCGGGAGTCAGTTTACACATTAGTTACCTGGGCTCACACAGAGGAGTTCCAGAAACCCAAAATTCAAGACAATCACCTGACCGTGTTTAACTAAACAATCCCTGCTCTACTCACATCTCTGTTGTTCCAAGGGTTAGTCTTCTCATAGGCCTGGATATGACTGGCAAGCCATTCCTGATTCCTGGCTTACCTCCGCTCTCCCAGCTCTTGCTCTCATCACACAAAAATTGCTTTTTGAAAAACTCACACTCTCTCATCATTGGCGCTCCTGGCTCCCTTCCAACACTTCCTGGAGACTCTTAAGGAGCCTCTGGGTTTGACCCTTACGTGGAATTTAGTTAACTGACTGGTGGAATGTCCAGAAAAGGGGTAGCACCCCTCCTACTCATCATAGTGACTATGACGTGCTAGATTAATTCACCTTTTCCCACCGTGGAAGGCACAGGTCAGCTCTTGCACCGAGACCCATGGACTTCATTAGATTAGTACTAGACATGCAGAAACAACTTTTGCACTGAAAACCCCCCTCCCCATTTCTAAAGTCCTACAGGTTTCAACATTCGCTTCTCTCCCCTGTACATCCCAGCCTGTTCTTTACCTGCTCTCTAGGATGCTTTGGCAGAATTCAACTTTTCTTTTTTACATAATTTCGACAGGGGAGATCAAAATACCCTTTAGAGCATTTTTCCTATTTGTATCCATTTAAATGGGCACAGTTGCCCAAAATAGTGAGTTTCGAGCATTTTGTTTGTTTTTGAGAACTTCAATTTTCACAATTCCAGGCACATATGGCAACAGCAGTCAGACAAGAATTATTAGTGATGTGAACAGTGAATGAAAAAAATCAACATTTACAGCCATGAAAGCACAAATTGTTAATGTTACATGTCAAAATAAACAAAAGAAATTCCTTAACCGAAACTCTAGTTTCTCAAGCAGCTTTTTCTTACTTTGTCTATCTGAAAGTTTATATTATCAGTGATGGAAACAATTTTTCATAGGTTTGTATGTCAACGGTGAAATCAAAAACTTCAGGGAGGAGCCAAGTTAGTCTGTACAGGATAAACGTAAAAAACCCAAATGGTCTGGTAGCACTTTATAGACTCACAAAACATGTCGATGGTATCATGAGCTTTCGTGGGCACAATCCTCTTCTTCAGATGACTGGACTCATGATACCATCGACATGTTTTGTGAGTCTATAAAGTGCTACCAGACCATTCGTGAAATCGAAGTTTGCAGAGATTTACCAATAAAGAAATACTCTTACACCTGGCTGGAAAGTCTTAATTGTGTGGCATGCACAATGCTGACTCTCTATGGATAACGCATAATCTGACATTCTGTTTTGCCATGTTCCACACGCAGCGTGGGCAGAGAACTTTTGCATACTATAGGTTCTGTTTATTCATATTTTCCTACCTCTTTGGTGATTGAGACACTGTGAGGGTCTCAGGCTGAAGGACATTGTATGGAAGATCTGTGACCGGATTGGGTTGTGTATCAGGGTGAGACAAGGCTGGATTCAATCTTGTCTCGTTTGTACAACTCAGGTTGTGATTTTACTTTTATTACTCAGGGAACCCACCTTGATCTGTCCACTTGCTGCCTGCAGTCACTTAAACCCTTTCTGTCGTTAATAAATCTAGTCGATACTTTAGCTAACGCAGTGTGTGTGGGTGGAAGTGCTGGGGAAATCGGCTCAGGAAGACGAGCGGGTGTGCGTGTTCTCCACATTGAGGAAGGTGCAAAGTGGGCAATAAACTTACACCGGTCGGCGTCCTGTCCAGGGCAGGACAATGCAGCTCTGGGTTCCTAGGCTCGGGAGCTGGGGGGATTTGGCTATCACCCCTCTATTGTTAGTCCATGCGGGGCTGGACGAGCATCCCTGTGACTCAGCTGAGGATGCCCCTGACTGTGGGTGGCTGTGTAAGTGTAGCAGCTGGGAAGGGTTGCAGATTGTCACAGCATCTTCCTGTGAGCAGGTCAGTCAGGGCACATCTGCACGACATGGAAGATCAACGCTGCCACGGTCGATCGTTGGGGGTTGGGTTTAGCCGGGGCAGCACAGGCCTGCTAGATCGAACTCAAAGGGACGGGGATTTAAGAGACATCGCTCCAGCCACATGATTTACATAGCTGGAGTTGCCTGTCTGACGTCGACCTTCCCGTTCCGTGTGGGCCAGGCCCCGGAGGCCGTAGTGGTACTTCAGGTCCAGGTTGCACCCTGGAGAACCTGCTGTAGGAACATGCAGCACGAATTCAACAGAATAGAGCGGAACAGCTTGAGGAAACAACGTGTGATTCTTGTACAAGAATGGCTCGAAGAAATAAAAGCAAGTGGGGAGACTCTAGGTTTCTGGAATATCATCGGGGAGAGTAGGAGTGTTCTGAGAAAACCGTCAGCGCCACACGGCCATCCGCATTTCTTTCCCCTCGCCCTTCCCTTTCTCCCTTTTCCCCGTCCCTGTCTGGCACACACTCTCAGGTTGGGTATAAATGGCCATTTATTTTCAGGCAGCTCCGGCTCATGACGTTCCGTCGTCAAACCCAGGTAGTGCCAGGCTCCGGAAAGTGTTCTGCATCCCGCCCTCCCCATGGGATCAGCAGCTCCACGATGGAAAGATCGTTGGGTGAACACAGCATCCCTCCTTCAGAAGAGTGTCCTGAGATAGACCAGGAGAAACTCACTCCCCATGCGTTCCGCCTGGCCACACCCCCTGTGAAACCAGGTGCCTTGGAAATGAAAAGTTCACTCTTGTTTCAACATGGAACTAGTTTTGCTTAAGCCAAACCAATTGGTTAATTTAATCCCAATGTTTTAGTTCTGTTTCTCATTTCAGCAAGAAAAAACCCAACTAATTAATGTCGATAACTGGAACAAAGTATCAAGCAAACATCTTCTCTAGCTCCTGATGTCTTCAAAAAATCAAGACTTGATGTCTGACTGGCTATAATTCTACACATTATTGGGTTCAATGCAAAAATAACTGGGAGAAATTGAAGATTTAAGTTGGCAGCAGAAGCACCAGCTAGTCTTACATTGCAGTTATAAGACGATACATTTACCTCATGGCCCACTACATCCCTTGGGAAGCCAGGCATGAAGTCCATGACCAACCATGTGTGAAGGCACATCGGCATTCCCCCCGATCCTGCAGCCCATAGCAGCAAGAACAAACTCCGCCAGCCGGTAGAACAGGGGGGCTTATTGCTTCTCTAGGATACAGCCCAGCACAGACGTGATGTGGCTACAGGAGTCAGGGCCAGGCTGCCTCAGACCCCTTGAGATGGGGTGCCTGGCCCCCTAGACTCACAGCCCCCTCCTTAGTCTGTCCCTTTCATGGTTCCAACCAAAGACTCCCCCTCCCCCAACACTCACTTCCTTTGTCCTGTCCCTTCCCTTAACTGGTAGGACCAGTTCGGTCGTTGTCATGGGACCCTCAAGATGCCCTCTGTTGGCTTGTGCTTACAGACAGAGGCCAGCAGGGGTCACCCACAGCCCACAGCCCACAGCCCACAGCCCAAGCATAGCATCCAGCAACATGCTGACACTACATCACACTATGTTCTCCCATGTTTGTGGTTTTCATGAGAGCCTCATGCACAAGCGAAATGCTCTGCCACCCGCGTCCTTCAGGGCCCCTTTGACCAGCACAATCATAAATGTTGGGGGGAAAATTAAGAGAAAACTCATCACCCAGCAGCCCAGCACTAACTGGGAGCAGACCCTGGTGCTCATGATGGTGTCGTAACGCAAAGGATGGCAGATGGCCACGTAGCGGTCAAAGGACATAAGAGCCACATGGAAAAATACACAAGTGCCCAGGAGAAAGAACACCAAGAGTTGGAGGAAACAGCCGGAGAGAGGGACCGAGTTCCTGTCCGTCGGGAGGCTGTAGAGGAACCGGGACAGGATGACGAAGCTGAAGCAGATTTCCAAGAGGGAGAAGTTCCAAAGGAAGAAATACATGGGCGTTTGGAGGCGACGGTCCACCAGGGTGAGGCTGACAACACTGATGTTCCCCGTTAGCGTCAGCAGGAAGACAATCAATAGCCTCACAAAGAGGACGGTGTTGAAACGGCGGTTGTTGGTCAGCCCCAAGAGGACAAACTCCTCCACGGTGGTGTGGTTCTTCATTTCTGGTGCCTCTTTAAGGAGAATTAAAAAAAAAAAAGTCAACAGCAGAGTGGGCGGCACGGTCCGGACAGAATCCGCTCCGAAAAGCTCCATGAATAAATAGAGCGAATCTCTTCAAGGAGAGACAGCTGGGCACCCCATAGATGTGGGTTTTTTGCAAAGAGATGACAGAGAAATGAGAACCAAGTGGAGGATCTCAGAGATGAGTGATTAATAATTGCGCAAAGAGCAAGAACACGAAGTGGAGGAGAAGGAATAATGAAAATAACTGATTTGTAAAAACATTCCTTTTTTACCCTTATTTTTCAGAGAAACCTAAATTATAAAAATCTAGCAGGTACAATTCTGATCTTCTACTCTGACCTCCTGTAGAACACCAACCGGGGCTGTTTCCCGGGATTTACTCCTCTCCTGCCCCTCCTTTCGAAAACCATCCCATTCCAATTTGAAATTTGTCAGTGTGGGAGACCCCATCCCATGGCTTGACATGTCACACCCAGGACTGAATGCCCCCCCCAGCTCAGTTTTTTTCTTTGTGTTCATTCCAGGCCCTTGATGAAAATTATTAGAAATGCAGGGTCGAGATCTGAGCCCGGTGGGAAACCCAGAGCAACACACCCGCTCTGCTTTTGAGTCAGTTCCATATCGAATCACCAACTCATAGCACCCTAGAACGGGAAGGGACCTCGAGAGGTCATTGAGTCCCATTCCCTGCCCTCACGGCAGGACCAAGCACCATCTAGACCATCCCTGACAGGTGTCTGTCCAACCTCCTCCTCCTCATCATCATCAACAGCCATGGGCTCAGCGCCCGTTGGGGTCCGATGCCTCCCTCACTATTTCCTTCCATCTTTCCCTGTCCAGTGTGCAGTGGCTTAGTTTCAGTAGACTAGCTCCGCACCACTCTGCTATATCATCTCCCCATTCCCTGTGGGATCTGCCTCTCTTATTCGAACCATCCATTATGCCAAATACCAGGGTCTTAACTTTTCACTCGTTCATTCTGCAGCTATGCCCGAAGAGCTGGATGGTCTAGACAGTGCTGGGTTCTGCCACGAGGGCAGGGGACTGGACTCAATGACTCTCGAGGTCCCTTCCAGTTCTAGTATTCTATGATTCTATGATTTAGTGCAGCCCGTTTACAGAGAAAAAATCAGAACCCCCTCCCCACCCGCATTGAGAGGACACTAAAAACAGACCAATCGAAATTAAAACCAGAGCCGGTAGAAGTCTTTCCAAGGAATTCTTTATTCTGTAACATAAAAAAATTGGCCTTCCAGGTCAAGTCAAAGAATTTAGAGTGAAATTGGAAAACAACTTTGGTGAAAAAGGAGACGTGTGAAGCAATATCAAACATTCCAAACATTTTATTTCTACATTTTGGAAAAGAATATGGTCGCTTTTTCTTTGCACGTGATATTTTATCTCGTAATTTAGACTGAAAACCTGTCGTTTGGCTGAACCCGAATGTTGTGATTTTTAGTTTGCACCTGCCTGTTGTAATATTTTTTTTTTCATTTGAGCAAGAATAAGGGACAGGAATTACAAGGTTGAAAGCAAAACAAAGTGGATGAAATTCCAAACTCGCTGATATCGACACATCAGGACTGACATTAAGGATCTTACACCTGTGACCTCACACTCTATGAAAACGGAGAGATAAACTCATCCTTGTCTACGGCTCCTTGACCCACCAAGATGATTGGGAGGCTTGGCATGGAGCCACTGACTGTCCAAGTCCACTTCTGTCCACTGAGCTTGGGGTGTGGGATGTTCATGAGAGCCTCAAACGCCCAGAAAATGCTCTCAAACAGGCATCCTTGAGGGCCGCTTTGATCTGTTCGTTCCTGAGCGCGTAGATGTAGGGGTTAAGTAGCGGGATGACCACACAGTACAGAAGCGACGCAATTTTGTCAAAGTCTTGCACGCCGCGCTGGCCGGGCCGGACGTACCGGAAGATGCCGCTACCGTACAAAATCACCACGACCAGGAGGTGAGCGGAGCAGGTGGAAAAGGCCTTCTTCTGGCCCGTGGTGGAGGGGATGCGCAGGATCGTGGAGATGATATGAATGTAGCAGACGGCGTTGAAAGTCAAAGAACCAAGTAAGATAAGTGTCGTAGAAACAAAAACCATGACCTCGATGTGCGACGTGTCCGAGCAGGAGAGCTGGAGCAGGGCGGCCGTGTCGCAGTATAAGTGGTTAATGACGTTGGGGCCGCAGAAGGGTAAGAGAGTTACGATAAACGTTGGGGGAACATTGATCAGAAAACTCACCACCCAGCAGCCCAGCACTAGCTGGGAGCAGGCCCTGCTGCTCATGAGGGTGCCGTAACGCAGGGGGTGGCAGATGGCCACGTAACGGTCGAACGACATGACGGACCCGTGGAAGACCATACAGGCGCCCAAGAAGTAGACCAACAAGAGCTGGAGGAAGCAGCCAGGGAGGGTCACAGAGTTTCTGTCCGTCAGGAGGCCGTGCAGCAGCCGGGGGACGATGGCCGAGGTGAAGCAGATTTCTAAGACGGCGAAGTTCCGGAGGAAGAAGTACATGGGGGTGTGGAGGCGATGGTCCTTCAGGGTCAGGGTGACAATAATGACGTTGCCCATGACGGTCAGCAGGAACGTGTGCAAGAGGAGCACAAAGAGGAGGAGGTTCAGGTGAGGGCTGTCGGAGAGGCCCAAGATGATGAATTCCACCACTGGGGTCTGGTTCCTCATTCTCCGCTTGCCTTTCTAGGAACCAAGTAGACACACGTGTCACACAGCGAATCGGGGAAAGCAGGGACGGGCCGCCCAGACCTGTCACTAAACACAATGCGTCCCCTCAGGGGTGATCGAGTGCCTGACGGACACGGGCTTCATGTCACACTCCCCGCGTAGCCTCTCGAACCACGAGCAATAGCTGGGGCGAGGGAGAATGAAAATTGCTTCTCGAAACTGCGGAAAAGCTTTTATCCTGCCTGGGCGCTCACGAACGGGGCTCAAAGTCACCCTGTTGTTTGAGGCCAATTCTACAACCCAAACACACAGGGAGCCTTGGAACGGAACTTCCTTTGAAGGTGTGGGGCCATCCCAGAAGTATGAATAAAGACAGTAGCTGGCTAGCACGCTGCCTTCCACAGCCTGGACTTGAAACCAAACAACGGGCACTTGAGAACAATTTGCACCTTCTCCATCAGCTGCTATTGACTATTCCCCCCCCTTTCCGTTCTTTTTCCTCCTCCCCCATCCCCGATTCATTTTGGACCTGGAGCGGCTGAGGGAGTTGGGTTTGTTCAGTCTGCAGAAGCGAAGAGTGAGGGGGGATTTGGTAGCAGCCTTCAACTACCTGAAGGGAGGTTCCAGAGAGGATGGAGAGAGGCTGTTCTCAGTGGTGACAGATGGCAGAACAAGGAGCAATGGGCTCAAGTTGTGGTGGGAGAGGTCTAGGTTGGATATTAGGAAAAACTCTTTCCCTAGGCGGGTGGGGAAGCACTGGAATGGGTTACCTAGGGAAGTAGTGGAGTCTCCATCCCTAGAGGTGTTTAAGTCTCGGCTTGACAAAGCCCTGGCCGGGTAGATTTAGTTGGGTTTGGTCCTGCCTTGGGCACGGGGCTGGACTTGATGACCTTCTGAGGTCTCTTCCAGCTCTATGGTTCTATGACCTTTAATGCCTCCAGTCATCTGAAGAAGTGGGTTGTGCCCACAAAAGTTCATGGTCCTATTGACATGTTTGGTCCGTCTCCAAGGTGCAGCAAGTCTACATGTTGTTCATAAAGCTGTTCCAGTTACAGACCCACTCCTACATGCCTCTAGCTCCCATCCAGCACACACCATATGATTCATCGTCCATAGCCAAGCCCTTCGATACAACCGCATCTGCTCTAATCCCACTGACAGAGACCAGGATCTCTACCAAGCATTTATAAACCTCAACTACCCACCCGGAGAAATAAAAAAGCAAATTGAAAGAGCCAGACGAATACCTAGAAACCATCTACTTCAAGACAGACCCAAGAAAACCAACAATAGAACACCACTTGTCATCACCTACAACCCCCAACTTAAACCTGTCCAACACATTATCAATAAACTACAGCCTATACTGGAACAGGATACTAAACTCCGAGAGGCTCTGGGGGACAGACCCATAGTCTCCTATAGACAACCACCTAACCTCAAGATGATTCTTAGCAACAACCACAAGACATACCACACTAATACCAACCCTGGAACCTTCCCTTGCAACAAACCCTGTTGCCAGCTTTGTCCACATATTCACTCTGCTGATACCATTATTGGACCTAACCAAGTGAGTTATAAGATCAAGAACACATATTCCTGCGCATCCAGAAATATAATCTATGCTATCATGTGCTGAAAGTGTCCGTCTGCTATGGACATTGGACAAACATCTCAGACACTTTGCCAAAGGATCAATGCCCACAAAACAGATATCAGACAGGATCACAAAGAGAAAACAGTTTCTTGCCATAAAGTGCTACATAGTCCTGTATTTTCTATCAGATTGGTTTGACGTGATTGTTCTTTACAAATCCGTGCTGGCTGGTCCCTATCACCTTGCCACCTTCCAAGCGTTTACAGATGATTTCCGGAATTACTTGCTCCATTATCTTCCCTGGCACAGAAGTTAAACTGACTGGTCTGTAGTTTCCTGGGTTGTTCTTATTTCCCTTTTTATAGATGAGCCCTAGATTTGCCCTTTTCCAGTCCTCTGGAATCTCTCCTGTCTCCCATGATTGTCCAAAGATGATAGCTAGAGGCTCAGATACCTCCTCAGAGCCCAGAGAAGTCTGGGGCGTACGTCAACACAACTGAAATGTGGAGAAACCTGAGTGTTGGTGGGAAGTTTGACAGCGCTTTCTTATTTTTGTTCTTTATACCCCCAAACATTTCATCGCCCGCCTGGCTACGATTGAGTAGTTTAAACAAATGTGTTGCAATGGAAGAATTAAATGGTGTTTCTGAAAACTGTAGGTACTGGGGGTATTTTTTTTGAAGAGGTACTTTCTAAACGAGGGTTGAGAGACACGGCTTGAGGAGCTGGGCTGTGTCCTGTCCTGGAACCCCCCTTTGGAAACACGGTGTGGCGGAATCGGAGAGGAGGGCGACGGGGCCAGGAACATGCTAAACGCCTGGGGAGCTTTCACAGGAGAAGGGTTTCAGAAAGGGGACCCGTTCAGCGTGGAGAGGCTGAGGGGGGAGCTGGAAACAGCCTTCCCATGGCCCTGTGCTGTTCTGTAGGGCTGGGCTGGGCCCATAGCTCTGACCCAAACGTCCCCAAAGCCAACCCTGAGTCCCTGCCGGGGCCCCGGAGCCAGGCTGCTGCGGCGGGTACTTACCGTGGGGCGGCACGGGGTGGGAGGGCACACACGCTCAGTGGGGGGGGGCTCGTGTCTCCATCACAAAGCCAGCAGCTGAGTCCCCAGGCGCCCCGCCGGCCTCCCTGCTCCAGGCCGGCTTTTCACCAGCGCTTCTCCAGGCGTGCGAGGGGCTGGGGCGTGCGAGGGGTCCCCACCTGCCCGGGAGTGCGGCGTCTCAGGGCAGGGCCGAGGGCAGTTTGCAAGGGGCTCAGGCTGCGGGGAGCCTTGGGCACGACGGCGAAGGAAACGGAGAATTTCCTGCATCAAATCTGTCCCTTCGTGGGGCTTGCGAGGGGAACCGCAGGGGGCTGTGGCTGCCGAGATCAGAGTCACGCCCCGCAAACACCGGCAACCCCTCTGCCCACTGGGAAACCCCTCGGCACGTCCCACGTGCGTCGCACGCTCCGGGGTGCACTAAGCCTGGGCCATGCTCGTGCGTCACCTCCCTTCGTCACACTTAGCGTGCGGCTCGCCCTGTGGGCCAGCGCCTCCATTCACCCCACCCGTCGGCCTGCGCCGCAGTCGGCACAAGGCCCGCGAAACGCTGAGTCGGGGACCCGCTCGGCCGCGCCGGCGCTGGGACCCTAGACGGGGATTTCGCTCCCCCCAGGACTGTCTCTGTCCCCACCCAGCCCTGGGAGGTGTCACCCCTCCAGCCCGGCCCAGCAGGCAGACTCTGGGCTCTCACTCCTACGCCGGGCCGCCGGGCCCTGGACAGCCGCAGCACAAGGCTACAAGGACCCCCCCACCCAGAGCCCGGTGAGGTGTGATCCTCCGACCGGGGTGTGAATTTATGCCCTTCTGTCCCCCAGAGCACAGGGACAGGCGGGACATCGCTGCCCACACAGCCCCTCCTGCGCTTGCAATTCCCACCGGTCAGAGCTGTTTCCTGCCACGGCTGGTCCCTCCCGTCGTTACTGGCCGGGGCCCCGGAGGCCAATTAGACAAGGAGCTTTGTGGAGGCTTTTCTGAGACGTCCCTTCTGAGAACCGGAGGGCAGAGCAGGACGCTGTTTGTGTCTCTGCCCCGGGGAGCTCAGGGGGTCGCTCTGACTTGGTTTTGTGGCCCCACACGGGAGAGACACAGAGAAGTCTGGGCCCCTCTGGCCGACGCTGCTGTCGCTAGAACTCACATCAGGGATTGGCGGGAATCGCCCCTCTCCCCAGCCCCTCTGCACGGCCGGGCACGGCAGGGAGACACCGCAGCGCTGGAAACACCCAGCCAGTGAGCCGGGGAAATCCCAGCCCAGCCGCTGGGCGCCTGCGGAGGCAGTTCTCCCTCTGGCAAGCGCAGAGTCGGGTAGAAACGCTCTGAGTAAGGGCAGGAATCGACGTCCCCCCGCAGGGCCACGCAGAGACCCAGGGAACCCGCAGGGCAGAGGCTTTCGCTCAGAGATCTTCAGTGCAACCTCCCCCCACACAGCCCGCCCCCCCAACACCCCGCTCCCAGCTCTCTCCAGGCAGTGCCGGGCCAGCGCTCACAGGCACACGGCAGGGTCGCCTACCTGCCGCCGCCCCCTGGCTCCTGCCAGCCGCCCTGCCGACGCTCCAGGCTGGGGCCGGCTCGGGCTCCGGCTCCGGGTCCAGGCCGCGTGATTCCAGCTCTGGCCCGTGTCCCACAGCTCACGCCAGCAGGGCCTGCTGTGAGGGGTTCAGAGCCCCTCCGGCCCAGCCCCACGCACCGGAGTCTGGAAGGGAAAGGCCTGTGCAGCCCCGACTCGGCTCTGAGTGTCGCTCCTGCAAGCCCCGTGTGACCCCCACACCTAGGGCACGTCTACACTAGCCTCTGAGTGCCAACTAGGGGGGCTAATGAGGCGACCGAAATTGCTCCCAGTAACTGCAGGCCAGGCCCCGCCCCCAATCACTCCAGGCCAGGCCCCGCCCCCAATAACTCCAGGCCAGGCCCCGCCCCCAATCACTCCAGGCTAGGCCCCGCCCCCAATCACTCCAGGCCAGGCCCTGCCCCCAATCACTCCAGGCTAGGCTCCGCCCCCAATAACTCCAGGCCAGGCCCCGCCCCCAATCACTCCAGGCCAGGCCCCGCCCCCAATAACTCCAGGCCAGGCTCCGCCCCCAATAACTCCAGGCCAGGCCCCGCCCCCAATAACTCCAGGCCAGGCCCTGCCCCCAATCACTCCAGGCCCCGCCCCCAATAACTCCAGGCCAGGCCCTGCCCTCAATAACTCCAGGCTAGGCCCCGCCCCCAATAACTCCAGGCCAGGCCCTGCCCCCAATCACTCCAGGCTAGGCTCCGCCCCCAATCACTCCAGGCCAGGCCCCGCCCCCAATCACTCCAGGCTAGGCTCCGCCCCTCAGTCACTCCAGGCCAGGCTCCGCCCCCCAGTCACTCCAGGCCAGGCTCCCCCCCCAGTCACTCCAGGCTAGGTCCCGCCCCCAGGCCCCGCCCCCAGTTCTCCAGGGCAAGCCCCCCCACACCCCACACCAGCCAAGTCAGTGACAAGAGGCGAAAGACGGTTCTGAGCAGTGACCATCCGTCGGCCTGCAGCCCTGGCTGGACGGGGCTCACACGCGCACACCCAGGATCCCGCTGGCCGCGCTGGAGCCTTGATTCCCACCCTGCTTGCACACTGAGAGATTGATACGACGGGGACTTCTCCGCTGAGGAAAGAGGAGCCTAGACGGAGACACTGGTCCAGCCAGCGAAGTGACGCCCACGGAGCGAGGGGGAGTCCTGCTCAGGAACGCCCGGCCCTGCCCGTGATGTGTAAAGCACATCGGAGCACAGCCCTGGAAGAGGCCGCGGGCCCGTCCGAAAGAAACGACGAAGTGAGAAACGCGTTCGCCTGCCTGGGAACGTGCGGGCCAGCCCGTGGAGAGGGGCGGCAGGGACATGGGACCGTGTCACCGGATAGTGGAACCCGGCTGGGACGCCGAACTTTTCCACGGCAGGCTGGGAAGGAAGATCAGGTCCAGCTCTCAACAGGACCGTCTCTAGGTTTTTTGCCCCCACCCCTTTTTTTGTTGCCAGCGACTCCGGAGCAGGGGCGGATCTGGCTGCAGCTTAGGCCCCCTGGTTCTGCTCGTTGCGCTTTGCCCGGGACACAGGATCCGGCCTGGCACAGCCCAGCACGGGGATAAGAGCTCAGCCTGAGACCAGAACCGGCCCGCATGACTCAGAGCGCCAGGCTGGAGCCCGGATGCCTGGGTTCCGTCCCCGGCCCCGCTGCCAGCTGGCCTGGGGCTAGTCGCTTCCCTGCTGCCTCAGTTTCCTCTTCGGGAGCCGGGGAGACGCTGCTGCCCTGTGCAGCCAAGCACGGTGACCCGATGGAGAGGGGCGGAGGGGCTGGGGCTCCCTGGCCACCCCGTCTGGATGGATGCCCAGGCACCACGATCCCCCACAGAGCCCCGCGCTCCTCCCCCCCATTCTCCTCACAGGACCCTGCTGGGTGTGAGACGTGGCACCGGCCGGCCAATCAGCGGGGCACAGGCAGGTCCCGGCCCCACGGGAAGGAGACTCGGGCAGCGCCGCCTGTGGAGGGGCAGGGCTATGGGGCACCTGCCTGGGCGCTGGAACCCCCCCCCGTGTGGGCGGGGGGCGTGTGGAAGGGGCTGCTGCTGGCAGGTGACTGTGGATGGCGGCAGAACAGGGGCGGCACAGGACACACGAGGTTGGCCGGGTGCCGCCCCTGGCAATGTGCCGCCCCAAGCACCAGCGTGCTTGGCTGGTGTCTAGAGCCGGCCCCGGCTCTGAGCGATGGAGGCGGCATTTGTCCCTGGCCTGTGGTGCGGTTTGGGTTTACCTGGGCTCAGCTCGCGGCCCGCGGGGATCCTCTGAACACGGCCTCCCCTGGGGACACGCTCCAAACGGCGAGGCGTCTGCCAGGCGGGGTGAGCACTGGCAGACGCCAGCGGATGTGCGGGCTGGACCAGGCGGGTGCCGGCGTCGGCGTTTCTCACCCCCCGGGAGGCGGTGCCGGAAGTGCCGGGGGAAGACAGCCATGCCGTTCCAGAAGCCTCCTTCCAATGGCTTGGCACACAGCTGAATCAAAACGGCCTTTGATAGAAGGTGGATTCAGGGAGCCGTGCTTCTTGGACTGCAGCCAATCGCTTTGTGCAGAATGTAGGGATATCCAGGCCTGGATCACCCAACAGGCAGACTAAGCACGTGCCTAGGGTGTAGTATTGTTTTATTCTGAATGACATAGGGGGGCACCATCATCCTTTCAATGCTTGGGGCCTCTAAAGCTGGCAGTCCGGCCCTGGGTATATCCTCTTTGGTTTCAAACAAATATCCAAAGTGCAAGTGTCTGATTCAACTGTAGTGAGATGAATTGAACCTCTCAGGCCATCTGCTTTCTAAATTGCCAAAAGCACTGAGTGTTCCAGTCTGGCAATGGACAAATCTCCCGATCGCTCAGACACATCTCAGCTCAATCTGGGTGCGTTTTTCAAAGGCCAAAAAGATGTGGAAGAAATGCTTCCTCTGCTGCCTTGGGCGGGTCAAACTAGGGGAGAGGACGTTTATTCTGCGCCACTGGCATTTTTTGAAGGACCAGGAAAATGCATTGATTTGAAGAAGCTTCCTTCGGTAATAACGGATGGTGCTCCCTCCGGTTGGAAAAGAGAGGGGGCCAGTTTCTTTACTGAAGAAAAATCCCAGAAAGAAACCTGCCTTCTCTGATGTGCCATGTGCCTGCATTTGAAATAAAACTGGCCCTTTCTGCAGAGCGGCTTCCTGAGAGACTTACCGCACTTTCCGACCCTCCACTCACAAGTGACACAGCAGAGTGAACAGGCATTTTTTGCCTGATTTTTGACGGAGAACATCTCAGAGCTGAAAACCGAATGGTCTTCTTTTCTAGTTGTCAAATCCCTCAAGACAGTTCTTGAATTGACTGAAAATTATCTTCAGCAGTGAGATTTGGTGTTGAGAGGGTCACATTTCATAGAATCATAGAACGCTAGGACTGGCAGGGACCTCGAGACTTGTCGAGTCCAGTCCCCTGCCCTCACTGCAGGACCCAGCACCGTCTAGACCGGTGGTCTCCAACGTTTTTACACCAAAGATCACTTTTTAAATCTCAGAACAAGTGAAGATCTACCGCCCCGCCCCTTCCTTGAAGCCCCGCCCCTTCCTCGAAGCCCCGCCCTTTATGTTCTCCTCCTGTCCATCACTTGCTATCCCCAGCCCTTACTTACACACTCTGATAAACCGTTTATTTTTAAATTATGCGATACATACAATTAAAATCACGAGCTTATAGTTATGCAATAAATGGTCTGTTTTTTATTCATGCTATTTAAGTCTAGAATGAAGCATTTATAATTATACATTTTGTGGGGACAGAGATCTGCGGCTGGGGGCAGGGGAGAGGGGGCAGGGTGCTGGGAGGGCAGAGGACAGGGTTCTGCAGCAGGGGACAGAGTTGAGGGAATGGGGATGGGAACGGGGACAGAGTTGTGTAGCCGGGGACAGGGGAGTGGGGACGGGGGCAGGGTGCCAATGGCAGTACCTCTGGAACTCCCGGAAGTGACGCGGGCTTCAGACAGGACTTCCGTCCACCCCACGGGAAGCTGGCACTACACTAGAGGTAGGGAGTGGGGCTTCTCGGGGGTGGGGGGAAAATCAGGAGTGGGGTTGCCCGAACACCTCCCGATTGACTGGTCGAGGCCTCGCGATTGACCAGTCGATCGTGATCGATGGGTTGGTGACCACGGATCTAGACCATCCCTGATAGACATTTCTCTAAGCTACTCTTAAATATCTCCACAGATGGGGATTCCACAACCTCCCTGGGCGGGAGGAGGAACTGCAAGACACAGGGGGTACGTCTAGACTACACGGCTCCGTTGACGGAGCCATGTAGGTTTCTTTGTTCGGCAAAGGGAAATGAAGCTGTGATTTAAATAATCGCGGCTTCATTTAAATTTACATGGCTGCCCCGCTCTGCCCATCAGCTGTTTGTCGGCTCAGCATGCTAGTCTGGACGCTCCCCTGCCGACATGAAAGCCCTTTGTCGACCTCCCGGTAAACCTCATCCTACGAGGCATAATGGGGAGGTCGATAAAGGGCCTTCAGGTCAGCGCGGGAGCGTCCAGACTAGCTGATCAGCTGTTTGTCGGCTCAGCGCGGCAGCCATGTAAATTTAAATGAAACTGCGATGATTTAAATCACAGCTTCATTTCCCTTTGCCGATCAGCCTAATCTACATGGCTCCATCGATGCAGCCATGTGGTGTAGACACACCCTAGTATTCTAAGAGCTAGGCATAAGGAAGAGGACACTGACACATGTTAGCTGAGCTATGTACAGGGAGACATGTACCCTGCATTACTGAAATGTGCCAGAAAAGAGCTAACTTGCTTTGGCTCTACCTATGTCTGTGAAAGTTCATTCTCCTCCATGGGAATCAAGTGAAAGCTGTGCACCTCTCTTACTGACACACCTGCCCGACGGTCTCCGTGCTGCTACAACGGAATACAAGCCTGATGTGAAACAGCCAGTGAAAAGTTCGTAGACGCAATCTTCACATTGATTGTGCTTAGACTCCAGTAAATTCCAGTGCTGTTTGGGCAGTTTTTGGTTGATTTATGAAAACTGTGAAGCCAAAACAGAAAAGTAGTCAGTAGTCTGTTGCTATGTGTTTTAGTAGTGAAATGCCTGGACTGCTCATTAAAAGTGCGGCCATATGGTGGAAATCGGGTCAACGTTGCCTATCAGCAGAACTGATTGAAATGGGGCCTGTGTGTTGCGTAGTCTTGCCTTACTCTTTGTATTCATGCCCGTCAGTGTGAAAGAAGCTATTTGCATGTCTATGCAACCACACTTAAATTACGGCCCTCGGCAGGTGCTGTGGGTATCACTGTGGCCCCCGGAGCTTCCAAAGTTGAGTAGCCCTGCTCTAGATGGTGGTTGGTCCTGCCGTGAGGGCAGGGGACTGGACATGATGCCCTTTCGAGGCTCCTTCCAGTTCTAGTGTTCTCTACTCATGAGATCATAAGATCCACATTCTGCAGCTTCCACACTTATTTTTGTCTCTAATGCCCCGCGGAAATGGGCACATCTCAGTCGGAGTATCTAAGAGTTGCGATTAATACCGAGGCATAGAAACAAGGCCTGGCAGGCGAAGGGCAGAACCCAATCGACCAAGCCCAGGGATGACAGATGTGGTACCCAACGTAACAGGGTGTGTGCGGGTCTTACCACAGAACCCCTCTGTGAGGTGCTGCGGTGCCTTTCATCCCTCCTGGGGCCTCACCGTCCGAACAGAAGTGTTGAGTGCAAGGCTACTGAACACGCGGCCCACTAGCCACATGCGGCCTGCGGCCCGTTTGTTTGTGGCGCGGTTTCGGTTTGCGCGGGGCTCTACATGCGGCCTGCAGCTGGGATGCTTTGAACATGGCCTCCACTGGGAACACGCTGCACAACGGTGAGACGTCTCCTTGGTGGCAGGGCATTGATAGACACCGGCGGACGGGCAGCCTGGAACAGACGTGTACAGGGCATTGGCATTTCTAGCCCTCAGGGAGGATGTGGCGGGAGCGCCAGGCCATTGAGTGAAAGAAGCGATTTGCAAATTGATATTTACACAAATATGCAACCATAGTTCTCAGCATGTGCTGTAGGTTTCATTGTGGCCTCTGGGGCTTCCGAAGTTGAGTAGGGCTAGTTTAGTGCATCCCATGTACAGAGGAAGTCCCCTTGAGCAGCTAAAGTCAGAAAAAGAACCACCGACCAGGAATTAAAACCAGACAAATTGAAATTAAAAACAGAGCCGGTAGAAATCTTTCAAAACGATTCTTTATTCTGTTAAAACCCCCTGAACTTCCAGGTCACGTCAAAGGATATATCGCAAAACAGCTTTGGTTAAAAATGAGAAGAGTAAGGCAATCAGAAACATTCCAAACATGTAATTTCAACATTTTTGAAAAAATCATTTCTATTTTTCTTAACACATGATGTTTTATTTCAAAATTTAGCTAGATAGGGAGTTGTTGGGCCATATCTGTATTTTGTAATTTTTAATTTGTCTCTACCGCAAGATTTCTAATTTCTTTCTTTTAATCAAATTTGGGAGCAAATTGGTCTCTCCAGCTCTGGAAGTTTTCCGACCGAGACAGGAAGCCCTTCTGGGAGACAGGCGGAATTACGGAGTTGAAAGCGAAATTAGCTGGATGCAATTCTGAAGCCTGTGGTACCAACACAACAGGGCTGACATTACGGATCTTACACCTGTGAATTCACACTCTATGAAAACGGAGCGATAAACTCATCCTTGTCTACAGCTCCTTGGCCCCATTGACTGTCCACGTCCACGTCTGTCCACTGACATTGGGGGTTGGGATTTTCAGGGGAGCCGGAGACACACAGAAAATGCTCCCAAACAGGCATCCTTCAGGGAGGCTTTGATCTGTTCGTTCCTGAGCGCGTAGATGTAGGGGTTAAGTAGCGGGATGACCACACAGTACAGAAGGGACAATACGTTGTCAAAGTCTTGCACGCCGCGCTGGCCGGGCCGGACGTAGCGGAAGATGGCGCTACCGTACAAAATCACCACGACCAGGAGGTGAGCAGAGCAGGTGGAAAAGGCCTTTTTCCGGCCCGTGGTGGAGGGGATGCGCAGGATCGTGGAGATGATATGAATGTAGCAGATGACGTTGACCGTTAAAGTACCGAGTAAGATAAGTGTTGAGGAAACCAAAACCGTCACTTCGATGTGCGCTGTGTCCGAGCAGGAGAGCTGGAGCAGGGCGGCCGGGTCGCAGTAGAAGTGGTTTATGACGTTGGGGCCGCAGAAGAGTAAAAGAGGGACCATAAACGATGGGGGGAACATGATAAGAAAACTCACCGCCCAGCAGCCCAGCACTAGCTGGGAGCAGGCCCTGCTGCTCATGAGGGTGCCGTAACGCAGGGGGTGGCAGATGGCCACGTAACGGTCTAACGACATGACGGACCCGTGGCATAACATACAGGTGCTCAGGAAGTAGACCAACAAGAACTGGAGGAAGCAGCCAGGGAGGGTCACAGAGTTTCTGTCCGTCAGGAGGCCGTGCAGCAGCCGGGGGACGATGGCCGAGGTGAAGCAGATTTCTAAGCCGGCGAAGTTCCGGAGGAAGAAGTACATGGGGGTGTGGAGGCGATGGTCCTTCAGGGTCAGGGTGACAATAATGACGTTGCCCATGACGGTCAGCAGGAACGTGTGCAAGAGGAGCACAAAGAGGAGGAGGTTCAGGTGAGGGCTGTCGGAGAGGCCCAAGATGATGAATTCCACCACTGGGGTCTGGTTCCTCATTCTCCGCTTGCCTTTCTAGGAACCAAATAGACACACGTGTCAAATAGCGAATCGGGGAAAGCAGGGACGGGCCGCCCAGACCTGTCACTAAACACAATGCGTCCCCTCCGGGGTGACCGAGTGCCTGACGGACACGGGCTTTACGACAAACAACGAGCAACTGCTGGGGAAGGGAGAATGAAAATTACTTCTCAAAACCGTGGAGAAGACTTCGCCCTGCCCCGACGCTCAGGAATGAGTCTCAGTCACTGTGTTGGTTAGGGCCAATTCAACAAGCCAAAGACACAGGGAAGCTGTGGGACTTAACCTCAAGATAGTCAGGCCAGAAGCAGACTGTGGAGAACTTAAAAAAGATCTCACCAAACAAAGTGCTTGGGCAACAAAATGGCAAATGAAATTTAATGTGGGTAAGTGTAAAGTAATGCACATAGGGAAAAATAACCCCAACTATACGTACAGTATGATGGGGGCTAATTTGGCTACGACAAATCAGGAAAGATCTTGGAGTTATCGTGGACAGTTCTCTGAAAACATCCACACAGGGTGCAGCGGCGCAAAGAAATTCAAATAGGATGCTAGGAATTATTAAAAAAGGGATCGAAAATAAGACCCAGAATATCTTACTGCCCCTGTATAAAACTATGGTATGCCCACATCTGGAATACTGTGTACAGATGTGGTCTCCTCACCTCAAAAAAGATATTTTGGCCTTGGAAAGGGTCCAGAAAAGGGCAACTAAACTGATGAGGTGTTTGGAACGGATCCCATATGAGGAGAGGCTAAAGCGACTGGGACTTTTCAGTTTGGAAAAGAGGAGACTGAGGGGGGATATGATAGAGGTCTATAAAATCAGGAGTGGTGTGGAGAGGGTGAATAAAGAAAAGTTATTCATTAGTTCCCATAATGTAAGAACTAGAGGACACCAAATGAAATTAATGGGTAGCAGGCTTTAAACACACAAGCGAAAGTTCTTCTTCACACAGCGCATAGTCAACCTGTGGAACTCCTTGCCAGAGGAGGCTGTGAAGGCTAGGACTATAATAGAGTTTAAAGAGAACTAGACAATTTAATGGAGGTTAAGTCCATTAATGGCCATTAGCCAGTATGGGTAAGGAATGGTGTTCCTGGCCTCTGTTTGTCAGAGGGTGGGGATGGATGGCAGGCAGGGGCGGATGAGAGATTTGCGGGGCCCAGGGCAGCACAATTTCACGGGTCCCCCCCTTTGGAGAAAAAATAGAAAAGAGGCGTCAAACGTGCAAATTAAAGGCTATTTTCATATTAAATGTGAACTGGGCAGATTTGATAGAAACTTAATTTAGTTGGATAATTTTTATTTTAATTATATTGTAATTCATTTGTAAACACAATTCTGCAGTAATAATTCACATTTTTCATTTGTATTTAAGTCTATTATCGCTGTCTTGCTCTTTTGGTAGCTCATTCTTCAATTATGTCTTGAAAGTCCATTTCTTTACACAGGTCGTTTTCAATAAAGTTTAAAAATCCTGCTTCACAAACAAATGTCACAGCAACCACCTGACAAATGCGTGTGACTGAGGACTACACACATGACGCAGAACATTCACCAGCCAACATGAAATCCTGCAGGATTGTCCTGTCACTACTCCTATTATTCTGCATCCTTTTAGACCTTTAGAGGAAGGTTTTCAAAATGACAAATAGCAATGAGGCCCAACTGCAATAGCCCAATTCTAATGAAAACTCAGAGCTGGAAATCCAACTTTCTCAGCTATACCTTTGAGGACAATCTCCCGTCTAGATCAGTGAGACAATTTCTCATTGAAGGAACACATTTTCAGAAACATGCAAATGAACATGTCCCAGATTCAGCCCTGCTGGCTATCTACATATTACTTCTTAGTTGGCCACAAAGTGAGACAAAGTTTTAATGTGTTCTATGCACACACAGTGTAATTCTATGCAGTGTAATCTGGTGGCACATGCATCGCCTGTAAGCTGGAGTGATTTCTATCATGAAGACCATGTAGCTCAATGACAGAAATAGTCTGTAAAACGTAAAGGGAACCCTGTCCCCTAGCTATTAAGCTGGCTACAGTGAAGAGCGGGGATAATGTTTTATCCAAGTTTCTTCCTATCTATGTCCGGGAGACTTTTCTTTAGCTGTTCCTTTAAAGGTGATGTAAAGGCAAAACCAGACAACCTGAGTTCCTACTTCCTTCTACCAATAGTAGCCTCTGACATTATATTTGGCATTAGTAATGACTGTTGCTAGCTGGTGCTTTCTCACATAAAACACTGCCTTAGTACTCAGTGCAAGTCCCCACAAGAGGAAAACCTCTCAACAGCTCGCTCAGGTCTCCAGTCTGTCTAGAGCTATAGATGGCACAGCACAGTCTGGCTCTTCTTAGGCTCCCCAGGACTCCTCTCCCCAGAAAACGTTCTTAGTCCTCAGATATTTCAGTCCAACAAACCAAATGATCAACAGGCAAAGTTTCTGCAACCCCTCAGGGAGCAGCTTCTACAGCCTGACCACAGAACACGTATAGCTCCACCCAAACTGAACAAGACTTTACCTCTGCAATTTCCTTTCCTCCTCAGCACCCATTAACTACCCACAAGATCCCTTTTGTGTCTCGACCACATAGAATATTGAAGCGTTTTTACTATAAGCCGAGAGCTGAGCAGTTCCTCCATCCTGACTGGCTAATAGGAGTACAGCTCTGCTGACCCAATGAGAACGAGGATCCTAAATAAACCGATGAGAGAGCCTCTTTTCTCTCCTTCGCTCTGTTCACCTCGACTGCCGACACAAACAGCTGAAGTGGCCGGTGCCGGATCTTTCCGAAGGCATGAACGGAACAAGGCCCTTGCCTGGTGATCTATCGCTTGCCCTCTAGTCCCAGTGTAGGGATCTCTAGAACATGGGGTTGGATCCGTGATAATCTTGTCTGGTAAATTCACCCGCTCCGTTTAAAAACCGTTCCCCCCCACCCCACCAAACATCTGCTGAATTCCTCCATAAGTCGATTCATTTGTTTATTCATCCCTGTTCCTCTTCCAGTTTAGAGACAAGGTGGGGAAATTTTACATTCGTCGAGAGAAAACAAATCGAATCCTGGTCCAGTGTGAGCGCAGAGCTGTGGGTGTGGGCAAAGCCTCCCTTGTCCCCCCTTGCCCTTGCTCCCAAGCAAGGGATGGGTCATTCCTTAGGAGCAAGGCTAGAGAAAGAAACACCCTCCAGCTCCGACCAAGAGCCTGGCTGGTGTGGAATTACTGGAGGCCTCGGGTGTCTCTTGGGATTTCGTGGTTTCAGACACACACTTTTCTAGGCCGAGACAGGAGGGCCGGGGAATTGATTCGGTTGCACCCAGGTCCACGCTATAGTAGCAGCCTACAGCAGCTCTGGCTTCCAGTGGGTGGCGTGAAGGGCGAGCGCCTGGCAGCGGAGAGCCAACTGGCTTCTAAAGAAGAAGGGCGGGTGGTGCTGGCGGCTGGAGAAAACCCCAGGCACCCAAAAGAAAAAGAGAAAAAAGACGCCACCTAGAAGACAGCGGGCGGCTTTCGCCCAGTTCATCCAGCCAGGCTGCTGCGGCGGGTACTTACCGTGGGGCGGCACGGGGCGGGAGGGCACAGACGCTCAGCGGGGGAGGGCTCGTGTCCTCATCACAAAGCCAGCGGCCGAGCCCCCAGGCGCCCCGCCGGCCCCCCCGCTCCAGGCCGGCTTTTCACCAGCACTTCTCCAGGCGTGCGAGGGGCTGGGGCGTGCGAGGGGTCCCCACCTGCCCGGGAGCGCAGCGTCTCAGGGCGGGGCCGAGGGCGCTTTGCAAGGGGCTCAGGCTGCGGGGAGCCTTGGGCACGACGGCGAAGGAAACGGAGAATTTCCTGCATCAAATCTGTCCCTTCGTGGGGCTTGCGAGGGGAACCGCAGGGGGGCTGTGGCTGCCGAGATCAGAGTCACGCCCCGCAAACACCAGCAACCCCTCTGCCCACCGGGAAACCCCTCGGCACGTCCCACGTGCGTCGCACGCTCCGGGGTGCACTAAGCCTGGGCCACGCTCGTGCGTCACCTCCCTTCGTCACACTTAGCGTGCGGCTCGCCCTGTGGGCCAGCGCCTCCATTCACCCCACCCGTCGGCCTGCGCCGCAGTCGGCACAAGGCCCGCGAAACGCTGAGTCGGGGACCCGCTCGGCCGCGCCGGCGCTGGGACCCTAGACGGGGATTTCGCTCCCCCCAGGACTGTCTCTGTCCCCACCCAGCCCTGGGAGGTGTCACCCCTCCAGCCCGGCCCGGCAGGCAGACTCTGGGCTCTCACTCCTACGCCGGGACGCCGGGCCCTGGACAGACGCAGCACAAGGCTACAAGGACCCCCCCACCCAGAGCCCGGTGAGGTGTGATCCTCCGACCGGGGGTGTGAATTTATGCCCTTCTGTCCCCCAGAGCACAGGGACAGGCGGGACATGGCTGCCCACACAGCCCCTCCTGTGCTTGCAATTCCCACCAGTCAGAGCTGTTTCCTGCCACGGCTGGTCCCTCCCGTCGTTACTGGCCGGGGCCCCGGAGGCCAATTAGACAAGGAGCTTTGTGGAGGCTTTTCTGAGACGTCCCCTCTGAGAACCGGAGGGCAGAGCAGGACGCTGTTTGTGTGTCTCTGCCCCGGGGAGCTCAGGGGGTCGCTCTGACTTGGTTTTGTGGCCCCACACGGGAGAGACACAGAGAAGTCTGGGCCCCTCTGGCCGACGCTGCTGTCGCTAGAACTCACATCAGGGATTGGCGGGAATCGCCCCTCTCCCCAGCCCCTCTGCACAGCCGGGCACGGCAGGGAGATACCGTAGTGCCGGAAAAAGCCCAGGAAAGGGCAACGAAGCTGAGTCGGGTTTGCAACACGTGCCATATGAAGAGAGATTAGGAAGACTTGGATGTGTTACCTTAGACAAGAGGAGACTAAGGGGGGCTGAGAGACGTCTCTGAAATCATGGGTGGGGTGTTGAAAGTAAACAATTCAATGTGATTTACTTGTATCCATAACACAAGGACCAGAGTCAGCGAATGCAGTTCATAGGTGGCAGGTTTACAAGAAAGAAAAGGTGATTTCTTCACACGGGGAGGGATAGCTCAGTGGTGGGAGCACTGGCCTGCTCAACCCACGGTTGGGAGCTTAATCCAGGGGGCTGTTTAGGGATCTGGGTCAAATCTGTCAGGGATGGTGCTTGGTCCTGCTTTGAGGGCAGGGGACTGGAGTCATGACCTCTCAACATCCCTTCCAGCTCTATGAGATGGTATATCTCCATATTATTATGTCAACCTGCGGAACTCCTTGCTAGAGGATGTTGTGAAGGCCAGGACTTGGACAGAGTTCAAAAAAGAACTTGGTAAATTCATGGAGGACAGGTCCATCAGTGGCTATTGGTAGGGTGGTGTTCCTAGCCTCTATTTGTGAGAAGATGGGAACGGGCGAGATGAGAAGGATCAGTTGATAATTCCCTCTTCTGTTCAGTCCTTCTGGGGCACATGGCTCTGGCCACGGTGGGCGGACAGGACGCTGGGCTGGGTGGGCCTTTGGTCTGATTCTGATCGTTGAAGATCTAGAGGCTGTTGGTGGGCTTTTCGAAAGCATTTGGGTATCTTCCTCCCATTGAAATCAGCGGCTGGCCCACGCACCTCGGACCAGCGGACCGTGGAAGGCAGTGGAGCGTGTCCCAAAAGGCACGGAGAAGAGAAGCTGTGTTGTTCTCACTCCTCACGCCGGACACGGCCGCGTCTCCTGGCCAGCAGCAGATCTATCCCTGGCAAGGACCTTACCCAATTAGTGTACATTGAAACCAGACCCGGAAAGCAGTTCACACGTGTATTGAGGGAGAAGTCACAATAATTAGGGACAATGATTAAACAATCAATAATAAACAGCCGCACCCAGGAAATTAACCCCTGAAAACACAGAACAGGAGCTATCAATCAGGAGGGAGCCCAGACCCAAAATATCCCAGGTGGTCGAAGGAAGAAAAGGACGATAGCACAGCCCTCAGACCACAAGGAAGTTTACATTATGGTGTAGAAAGAAGAGAGATTAAAGAGACGGGGTCTTTACAGCTTAGAAAAGAGGAGACTAAGGGGGATATGACAGAGGTCTATACAATCAGGAGTGGTGTGGAGAAAGTGAATAAGGAAAAGTTCTTGACTTCTTCCCATAATATAAGAACTAGGGGTCACCAAATCAAATGAATAGGCAGCAGGTTTAAAACAAACACAAGGAAGTTTTTCTTCAGTCGGCGCACAGTCAACCTGTGGAACTCCTTGCCAGAGGATGAGGTGAAGGCCAGGACTATAACAGGGTACAAAAAAGAACAGGGCCCATCAATGGCTATGGGCCAGGACGGGTAGGAATGTGTTTGTCTGGAAATGGACGACATCTGGCGTTGGCCATGGTGGGCAGACAGGACACTGGGCTGATGGACCGCTGGTCTGGCCCCGTCCGGCCGCCATTGCGTCAATGGAAGTGAAGTGCACCGTGAAGCCTGGGACCGTCGGCTGCCGAGCTATTAGAAAGCTCGTCAGGAGGAACACCAGGGAGACGCCAGCGGAGAGATGGGTGACAAGTGCGGATCCCGCGAGGGTATCTGCCCCTTGCGTCACGAGGGGCCTGGGCCGCCGGAGGAGGCGCGCTGCCCGCACTCGGTCCCCGCTGGAGCGAGGGGCAGAGACGTGCTGAGCGGGGCCGGCGGGGGCGGGGCTTTTATCAGCCCCGCGGCGCGACAGTTGCGATGATTGACAGCCCGGCAGCGCGCCACTCCTGAGGTAAAAGAATGTTCAGGGGCGCCGGGCGGGAAAATCCAGTTCCAGCCGGATCAAGCCGGCTCTGCCACGGCTGAGGTCATCGGGCTGCCTTCCAAAATGGAGTCCGGCCTCCCAAAATGGAGTCGTGGGATTTCAGACCCGCTCACGGCCACGTAACAACACGTCCCTGACAAAAGTCACGCGCCACGGCTGGGAGATTTCCCCTCCACGCCGGCGGGGCCAAAGGAAACATTTTGCACCGGGGACGAGGATGACCCCCCTCCAACGCACACATTGGTGTGTGAATTTATGCCCTTCTGCCTCCCAGGGGAACAAAGGGCTCCGAGCTCGGTTCTCTACCGCAGACTTACCCTGCGTCCCGTCCTTGCGTCAGACACGGCTTTCTTTCCTTCCCGTCACTCATTGCTCGGGGGTGGGCTGTGGCTGAGGGGCCCAGGGGTGAGGGGACCACCCCAGCCCTCGCTCACTGCAAGCATCTGGGGGCCAGGCGAGAAGCTGGGGAGGGGTGCAGCCAGGACAGACGGACACACAGAGGGTGTGTCTACACTACAGGGTTTTGTTGACAAAAGTGGACATTTGTGGACAAAACTATCCCTGCGTCTACACTGCCGCCGCGTTCTGTCGACATCACGTCCACAACGCGGCAGTTCTGTGGACGGCGGTACACCGCGCTCTACGAGGAATGACGCCAGAGCCCTGTCGCCAGAAGGCGTCATTGCATCTACGCCGTCCTTTGCGTCTACACGCTCACGCCGACAAAGCGGCTTGCTGTGTCCACAGAACTGGATGTCGTCTGGCTGAAGCAAAAGACAGGACCATGCAGCATGTTAGAGACTCCCAAGATGGTTTCTTCGGTGATGAGCTTTCGTGGGCCAGACCCACGTCCTCAGATCATACGGCTGCCGAACCAGGAGGCTGGCTGGGCCAGCGGAAGAGCAGTGCTCCTCTGCTAGCCGGGGCTCTGCTCTGGGGCTCCCCACACAGCCAACGGCCCCCCTGCCGCTGTCGGGGCTTCCCAGCTCTGCTCCTGGCCTCCAGAGCTATGTGGTCCTGCCTCCGCCACTGCGCCCCGAGCAGGTCTGCTGATGGCATCACCTCCCCGACGTTGCCTCTAGCACCCCGGGACCGACCCAGCTACGACGCGTGGCCGAGAAACACCGAGCAAGGGCCACGGGCCGGACGCTCAACCCGGACACGCGGAGCTGAGCGGCACGGCTGGGCCAGAGCAGAGCAGGCGGTCACTCCGCACACACGACATTTCCGGTCAAGGAAACCACGGGCGAAGTCAGGCGGGTTCCAGAGATTGGCCAAAAAATAGAACGATAAAAAAATATGGAAACATTTTGTTCCAAGACTTTTGAAATGTAGTTCCCGCTTTTTTTCCCTTTCCAAATAATATTTGCCCCCCAAATCAGCTACATCTACCCCCTTTAGGTCAAGCCAGACGGAATGTCTTTCTAAATGTTGTCAATTTTTAATGTAAGAATAACCCAACCATTCCTGGTTTGGCAAACCACCAGAGAGGCTCCGTCTCTTGAGGGCCTCCGGACACCGCTGGAGGGCCCTCGGCAGGGCACGGTTTGATCCGACACAAAGGACTAGGCTCAATGCTCACCGAACGGGGTGGAATCCCAGTACCGTTTTGTGCTCAAGGGCAGGCTTAGAATCATAGAAGATGAGGCTTGGCAGAGACCTTGGGAGTCCTCGAGTTCAACCTCCTGCCCAAGGCAGGACCAACCCCACTCAATCATCCCAGCCAGGCTTGGTCAAGCCGGGACTTGAGCACCTCTAGGGATGGAGATCCCACCCCTCCCTAGGGAACCCAGCCCAGCGCTTCCCACCCGCCTAGGGAAAGAGTTTTTCCTAATATCCCACCTAGCCCTCCCCCACTGCAACCTGAGCCCATTGCTGCTTGATGATCTAAAAGTCTGTTCTGGCCCTATGCATCCAGATATGGGGCGAAACATTCACACCAATGTGCCGCTCAGGACCCACTGGGATGCCTGGCACGAACTCAATGACCAACCAAGATCTCTTCACGTCATGGGTGGGGATTGTCACGCGTGCCTGGCGCACGTGGAAAACGCCCTCGTGCAAACGTCCTTCAGCGCTTGTTTGACCTGTGCGTTCCGGAGGGCGTAGATGTAGGGGTTGAAGAGCTGGGCCACCACGGAGAAGAAAAAGGCCACAAATTTGTCGAATTCTTCTGCGCCCCGCTGGCTTCGTCGGACGTAGCGGAAGATGGAGCTACTGTACAGGATGACCACCACCAGGAGGTGAGCGGAGCAGGTGGAAAAGGCCTTTTTGCGGCCCGACGCGGAAGGGATGCGCAGGATCGTGGTGATGATGCAGCCGTAGGAAACGATGGTGACGATGAAATTTCCAAGAATGAGAACGGAAGTGGAGACCAAGAGCATGACCTCGATGTGCGCCGTGTCTGCGCAGGCCAGCTGGAGCAGGGCGGCCGTGTCGCAGTAGAAGTGGTCTATGACGTTGGGGCCACAGAACGGCACCAGCACGGCCATGAACGCTGGGGGGAACATTATACAAAAACTGGTCACCCAGCAGCCCAGCACCAACTGGGAGCAGACCCTGCCGTTCATGATGGTGCCGTAACGCAAGGGGCGGCAGATGGCCACGTAGCGGTCGAAGGACATCATCCCCACATGGAAAAATATGCAGGCGCCCAGGAGAAAGAAGAGCAAGAGCTGAAGGAAACAGCCGGGGACAGAAATAGATTTTCTCTCCGTCAGGAGGCTGTAGAGGAACCGGGGCAGGATGACGAAGCTGAAGCAGATTTCCAAGAGGGAGAAGTTGCGGAGGAAGAAATACATGGGCGTTTGCAGGCGATGGTCCACCAAGGAGAGGGTGACCACGGCGACGTTCCCCACCACCGTGAAGAAGAAGACGAGCGATAGCACCACGAAGAGGACGGCGTTGACGTGGTGGTTGCTGGAGAGTCCGAAGATGATGAATTCCACCACCAGGGTCTGGTTCTTCATTCTTCACTCACCTTTAAAGACAAAATAAGCCACGTCAAAACCAGCCTCCGATAGGCCGGAAAGGGCCGAACGCTGGCAGGAGCGTGCTGCACGTCAGTCAACCCATGCTTTCCACAGACTTAAAGTGCCCCACACACACTGGGAACGTGAACGGAGCCCGACAGAACATCTAGGGACCAGCCCCGGACTCTTCAGAAAGATCCAGGCTGGGTTTTAACATTTCCAGGGATGGAAAATCTACCACGAGTCTTGGAACATGGCGCCAAAGGTTGAGTCGCTCAGGGGAAAGCTTTGTCTTTGGTCTCTCTCCGGTCACTGAGCGAAATAGAAAAACACGGGACAAAGAACAGACCCCCCCTAAAAACGCCCATGTCCCATGGTAACGCCCCACATTTTTAGGGAGACAAGTCTGAATCTCCCGCAGGCGCCATGTTAATGGTGCAGCGTTCCCGAGTCTGAATCACGTCAGCCATCTCTTGTCTTTCAGAGGATCAGAAGGCGAGACGGGGTCAGGCCAAAGCCCGTCTGGCCCGGGGTCCTGTCTGCCCACGGCGGCCAGTGCCAGAGGGAGGGAACACAACAGGGAGTCACCACGCGATCCCTGTCGCCCGCCAAACAGGCGCCAGGGACACCTTCCCTACCCGCCCTGGCTATGGCCTCCGGGAATGGATCCAGCCCTGTTCAAGTCCTGGCCTTCGCGACTTTAAACAAGTGGGAAAAGGCTGTGTCGGAGGGTGGACACTGCAGACCTCTCGGGGACGCTTCCTGGGGGCTGCCACTCGCGTGCCCCCCCGAGGCAGCAATGATTGACACTGGGCGTGACAGACAACCCAGGGGATTTTCTGACGCACAAGCGGTAGGATGTCCGTGGCTGTAGGCGAGCCCAGGCAGAGCAGAGGAGGTGGCAAACGCACACACCCGGGAACACTGACCCCTCCGCACACACCCGGCACAGTCACTACACTCACCCCCAACGGCTTCTTGTCCCGCTCAGCCTTCCAGCCAGGGCAGTGCCCTTTCCCGGGGCTGTGGGTTCGATGCCCGGATGGACACTGCCTCTGTGCTCTCTGACTGGCGGCCGGCACGTAGCTCTTTAAAGACCAACAACAGAGTTTATTCGGGGACGAGCTTTCGTCTGAAGAAGCGGGTAAGCTCAGCCCCTAATAAGCGACCTTGGGAGACGATAAAGTGCTGCATGGCGGCCTTTTCTGGACTCGCACGGCTGCCTCTCTGGGGCTATGGTAGCGGCTGCTCTCTCATGCCATCCACGACCAGCGTCAGGCCCGTGGGGCTTGTGGAAACGGGACGAGCCGGGTCATTGAAGTGTCCAGGGCAGTTGCGATGTTAAGATCATCCGAGCGGCCCGACTGGGTCGGCCCGAAGGTTCATCCGGCCCGGCTCCCTGGCTGCCAGCAGGGGCCCCCGAGGGAGGGGACGGGGGTGACATCAGGCGACGTTAGGGTGGCAAGATGTCAGCTGTGAACCCAGATGTGTCCCTCTGCCCTGCTCCCGGTCTCGCCTGTGCCCCCTTCCTGAAGTCAGGCCCCCGTCGCAGGGCGGGGCTCTCTCCGCAGCGCCTGGAGGCCGCGACTGGCAGGAAGACACCGTTGTCCTGCCACCGAAAAGAGCACCCCTGTGTTTCCAAGGCCCGGGAGAGCTCCTGTCTTCCCAAAAACCTCTGCTTCTGCCTGCCCGCAGAGCCAGCCCCACGACCCGCCGGTTACACACTGGGCAGGGCTCCCCTACCTCAGCCCTGGCTTCGTTCCCTTCCCACCCCCCTCGTGCGACTCCCAAACCAGGCCTCCCACCGCGGGCCGGGCCGGACTCTTCCGAGCCGTCGTGGGCCGACGTGATGGACGGGGCCGGAGCGAGACGGCTCTGCCACGCTGGAAAGGCCCCAGAGCATTCCCAAGCAGCCGTGCTCTGGCGCGTGGTTCTGATAAGCAGAAAGGACAGGCCCAGTCACAGAACCGTTGACGACGCACGACGTTTAACGGCCACCCTGGGTAGGGGACGTGCCCCAGCTAGGGGCACCGGGCATGTTCGCATCCAGCACGGCACGGCCTCCGTCGGGAGACGGTATTAGAACGACCAAGGCCCCTTGTGCTAAGAACAATCGATGGGAGGGAAATCGGAGAACCCCAGGGTGGGCACAGACCTAGGAGCATCGAGTCCAGCCCCCTGCCCAAGGCAGGACCAGCCCAACTCAATCAGCCCGGCCAGGGCTTTGTCCAGCCGGGACTTAAACACCCCTAGAGATGGAGACTCCACCCCTCCCCGGGGAACCCAGCCCAGCGCTTCCCACCCGCCTAGGGACAGAGTTTGTCCTAATGTCCAGCCTAGACCCCCCCCCTGCAACTTGAGCCCATTGCTCCTCGTTCTGCCCCCACTGAGAACAGCCTCTCGCCAGCCTCTTTGAAACCCCCTGCAGGGAGGTGCAGGCTGCTCTCAAATCCCCCCTCGCTCTGCTCTTCTGCAGACTGAACAGACCCAACTCCCTCGGCCTCTCCTCACAGGTCTCCAGCCCCCGAGTCATTTTAGTCGCCTCCGCTGGCCCCTCTCCAATGCGCCCACGTCCTTTGTGTAGTGGGGGGCCCAGAACTGGACACAATACTCCAGATGTGGCCTCCCCAGCGCCGAATAAAGGGGAATAATGACACCTCTGGATCTGCTGGCCATGCTCCTCCTAATGCCCCCCCCCGATATCCCATTCGCCTTCTTGGCTACCAGGGCCCCTGCTGACTCATCTCCAGCTTCTCACCCACTGGACCCCCAGGGCCTTTTCTGCAGAACGGCTGCTCAGCCCGTCGGCCCCCAGCCTGGACCAACGCCCGGGATTCCTGGGATTCTTCTGTCCCCCGGGCAGGACTCTGCACTTGTCCTTGTGGAACCTCATCAGATTTCTTGTGGCCCAGTCCTCTGATCTGTCCAGGTCCCTCTGGACCCTTCCCTGCCCCCCAGCGTATCCACCTCTCCCCCCAGCTTGGGAGTGGGCAGGGCCGACCCACACGGCCCCGTGGTGGCGCTCCTAAGGGTGGGAAGCGACGGGTCCACGCCCTCCTGCCTGGCGCTGCAGGCGGCATGGGGGTGAAGTGACGCGAATTAGGCTTGGTCATTGGACGCAGTAGATCCGCCGGGAAGCGCTTTTGCCTTGCTTCGCACTGTGTGCGCGGCTTTGGGTCGAGAGGTGAAATTGCAGCGCCGTGGTCTTTAAGGCTTGTGAAACGTGCACAAGTGTGTTCACTGCCTGACGCTGGCACTAAATAAGAAAGCGGGTCAGCAGGCCTGGCGTGTCCTGGTTTCCCCTGGATTTAAAACCCATCGAACCCCACGACAGGCCCCTGCGCCCGTGGGCAGCCCGGGGCGGGGGGCCGAGAGGGGCCATTTTAGCATCGTCAGCAGCCCACCAGCGGAACGTTTCGAAAGCAGATTTTCCACTAAGCGCCTGCCGGCCGACACGGTCAATTCGGGAAGCGACAGGCTCGACCTGGCGTTGGCACATGCCGGTTCCGTGGCTCCCTCCCCGCTGGACCGGCGCTTTCCCAGGGTCGGCGTTTGCTAACGGCTCGGGCCGGCTTTGTGGCTCAGACTAAGCAGAGCCACACACCAGGGAGAGGAGGCGGTGGGTGGGTGGACGCTAAGACTCAGGGGTGCCCCAAATTTTCGGGTGCCCCTCGCAGCTGCCACGGCTGCAGAGGAGGAAAACGCAGCGCTGGGATCCAAACATTCATCAGCAGGGCCGGCTGCTCTCCGCAGCACAGACAGGGCCTGGGGGAAGCGGGGTGGCTGCAGATCCGGTCCCATGCCCCTCCTCAAAGGCGTCTTTCCTTAAAAGCTCTACTTTCCCCAGCAGCCTCTCTCTAAGGCCGCGCTGACACGACCAGGCTTTGGCGCAAAACCCGGCGGAGCGTCCCGCCTCCAGCGCGTCTTTGCCAAGTAAATGGGCAGGACAGAGAGCGGTTCCTCTCCCTGCGCGGACGGGCTCCCTCTGCACTGCAGCACTTGCCCAAAAACGCAGGTGTGGACGCTCCGGAGGGGTTTGCCGGGTTGTCTTCAACTCCTCATCGTCAAGTCCAGGGCGAGTCTCGAGTCCCTAAAGTCACTTTCGAGTCCAGTCCCAAGCCCAGGGCCGGCGTTAGGAAGTGTGGGGCCTAATTCCAACCACATTTTGGTTGACCAAAAAAAAAAACCCAAACAAACAAAACCCCAATCAACCCAGCACACATAGAAACAACTCACGCCCCCTTTAAATCCTAGAATCAGAGAGCACTAGGACTGGAAGGGACCTCGAGAGTCAGCGAGTCCAGTCCCCTGCCCCCATGGCAGGACCAAGCCCTGTCTAGACCATCCCTGATAGACATTTATCCAACCTGCTCTTCAATATCTCCAGAGATGGAGATTCCACAGCCTCCCTGGGCAACTTATTCCAGTGTTTCACCACCCAACAGTTGGGAACTTTTTCCTAATGTCCAACCTAAACCTCCCTTGCTGCAGTTTAAGCCCATTGCTTCTTGTTCTATCCTCAGAGGCCAAGATGAACAAGTTTTCTCCCTTCTCCTTATGACCCCCTTTTAGATACCTGAAAATGGCTCTCATGTCCCCTCAATCTTCTCTTTTCTACACTAAACAAGCCCAGTTCTTTCAGCCTTCCCTCATAGGTCATGTTCTCTAAACCTTTCATCATTCTCGTTGCTCTTCTCTGGACCCTCTCCAATTTCTCCACATCCTTCTTGAAATGCGGTGCCCAGAACTGGACCCAGTACTCCAGCTGAGGCCTAATCAGCACAGAGCAGAGCGGAAGAATGACTTCTCGTGTCTTGTTCACAACACACCTGTTAATGCAGCCCAGAATCATGTTTGCTTTCTTTGCAACAGCATCACACTGCTGACTCCTATTCAGCTTGTGGTCCCCTCTAACCCCTAGATCCCTTTCTGCCGTACTCCTTCCCAGACAGTCGCTTCCTATTCTGTGTGTGTGAAACTGGTCGTTCCTTCCTAAGTGGAGCTCTTTGCATTTGTCCTTATTCAACTTCATCCTGTTTCCCGCTGACCATTTCTCCAATTCGTCCAGATCAGTTTGAATTGTGACCCTATCCCCAGCTACGGGGCAGAGTCCCGCCTTCCAGCTAAACCCACAGGCCGACGCCCCCTCCTGCAGTGCACCCGGCACGCTTCCGGGTTTAGGGCACGGGGCCCGGTTCGGGGGAATCGGGCGAATCGGCCTAAAGCCGGCCCTGCCCAAGTCGAGTCTCGAGTCTTAATTTAAAAAATGTCAAGTCACTTTTGTACAAGCCGTCGATATCGGCATTGTCAGACAAGCTTTTCACCAAGTCGATTTAACAACATTAGCGAGTCTCAAGTCGAGTCTCAAGTCGAGTCTCAAGTCGAGTCTCAAGTCGAGCCACCTCGGCGACTTCAGTCGGACTCGAGTTCAAGTCGTGGGACTCGAGTCAACAACTCTGGGTTCTGGCGCAAGAAACCCCCCTGGGAAAAAGCCCAGGTGCTCCGCCGGCCAGTCTGTGATCGGCCACCAGAGCTTTCTTGCGCAGGAGCGGCCGTGCAGCGTGGACGCTCTTGCACAGAAGCACAAGGCTTTTTGATGCGCTTTGAGGCGTGGCCGCCTTTGCGCGGGATCTCTTCCGCAGGAGGCGTCTGGCACAGAAACCCTTCCGCGTGGCCGTAGGAGTGGGAATGCACAGAACGGGCAGGTCTGTCGGACAGTCCCATTTTGCAGCCTGCCGCCCCCGGCCTTACCTTGGCTGGGCAGCTTGGCGTTGCAGAGTTTTCCACGAGGACGCGGGCTGTGAACGTCACCACCGCAACGAAGCCGCAGGGAGCGTCGCCTCGGTGCGCCGGTCTCGTCGCAGGGCTCCCCGGACGTAACGGCACGAGAGCAAACCTCCGACATTCACGCCCTGCCCGAAGCGTCGAAGCCACCGCGCCCACCGCCCTACGCTCCCACCCAACGCCCCGGGAACGGCGGCTGCCTTGCGTCGCCTCCGCTCATCACCCCGCTGCTGTTCTCCAGGCCTCTGCCCCCAGCTCTGCTGCTGTGCACCCGGGCGCCAGCGAGGGGAGGCCTCCGGGAACGCTCCCTTCCTTCCCCAGCTGCTCAGAGGCCTCGCTCCCAAACCACAGCCCACAGAATAATCTCAGTAGCCACCCGGCTCGCCTCCTGTTCTACGCACCCTCCCTCACTCCCTGGGCCGGAGACCCCCCAGAAAGCGGCACTGGCCACCCAACGCCTGCAGCCGCTGAAGCGAGGGGCCTGAGTCTCGCCCGATCGCCGCCTGTCTAGAGCACAGAGCCCGGACTCACGTCGGCGTGGGCCCGAGAACCCCGGCCCTCTCCAGCTCTCGTTTATAACCGGCGCCGTGTCTGGCACGTTGGTCTCTCGTTTTCAGCTGGGGCCCTCTGAGACCAATTAGGGGACCAGCTCCCAGCGCGTCGCCAGGAGAACTCCTGGCTGCGTCTTTCTGCCGAAACTTTTGGGAAAGGGCCAGGGGATGTCTGGCTGCTTCGCGCCCCAGGGGAGAAGCCAACAGGGTCCGTGTCTCCGTTTCCCAGCGCTCTCGTTTCCGCGCCACGGCAGGGAATGGCTACAGACTTGTTTGGCTTTGGGGGCCTCCCAGTAGGACGGAGGAGAAAGCCATGGCGGGAAGAGGAAGAGGGTTACAAGGAGGGTCAGGCCCAGGGGGTGGGATCGGCTGCCGTGGTGCGAGCCATTGGACGTGGTCGATTAAAACGATGTCAGCCCAAGAACTCACCTCATCGTCAGGCCGGGGGAGCCGAGCGCAGGGCGTGCGAGTCCACTCTTGGAGGCGGGGTTCTTAACACCGTGCGGGACCGGTGGAACCTCTCCAGTCCGGCAGCACCCGTGGTCCACTTCTCATGGGGGTGCCCAAAGTTCATGACGCAGTCCAGGCTCTCAGTGCTCTGTCCGGGTCTTTGGCTCAAACTTGCCCCACATGTCCCCTAAGAGCTCAGCACACAGCGGACATGCTGGGAACGCCACTAGACAATATCAACCTCCCGTGGTGCAGAAAACTCGGAAACGGGCGGGGCCCAAGGGTGCTGGATGAGAGAGGTTCAACCTGGCAGGGCAACTAGAACGGGATTCTCCGCGAGAAACGTAGACACAGAGAGCGAGACGGCTCAGGACAATGAATGAGCCCAGGGAGCGGTCTCGCACGGCCATAGAGCGTCTCCTCTCCAGCTACCTCCACTCTCTCTCCGCTGCCGGATGAGCCACATCCGCTCGGATTTCATTAGCACGGATGGCAGAGTCCCGTCTCCGTGTGGCTGCCTGCCCACCTGCCTGCCTGCCTGCCCTCCTTTCCTTCCCTCCTCCTTCTTCCCAAGCCCGTGGTAGCTCCCAAACCCTTATGCCCTAAGACCCTAGGAAAAGTTCAGAAACTTCAGGGGGGAGCCGAGTTAGGCATAGAACATAAGAACGGCCGTACGGGGTCAGACCAAAGGTCCATCTAGCCCAGTGTCCTGTCTGCCGACAGTGGCCAGCACCAGGTGCCCCGGAGAGGGTGGACCGAAGAGAATGATCAAGCGATTTGTCTCCTGCCATCCCCCTCCAGCCTCTGACAAACAGAGGCCAAGGACACCATTTTATCCCCTGGCTAATAGCCTCTTATGGACCTAACCTCCATGAAATGATCTAGCTTCTCTTTAAACATTATTATAGTCCTAGCCTTCACAGCCTCCTCTGGCAAGGAGTTCCACAGGTTGACTACGCGCTGTGTGAAGAAGAACTTTCTTTTATTAGTTTTAAACCTGCTACCCATTAATTTCATTTGGTGTCCTCTAGTTCTTACATTATGGGAACTAATGAAGAACTTTTCTTTATCAGCCCTCTCCACACCACTCATGATTTTATATACCTCTATCATATCCCCCCTCAATCTCCTCTTTTCTAAACTGAAAAGTCCCAGTCTCTTTAGCCTCTCCTCATATGGGACCCGTTCCAAACCCCTAATCATTGTAGTTGCCCTTTTCTGAACCCTTTCCAAGGCCAAAATATCTTTTTTGAGGTGAGGAGACCACATCTGTACTCAGTATTCAAGATGTGGGCGTACCATAGTTTTATACAGGGGCAGTAAGATATTCTGGGTCTTATTTTCTATCCCTTTCTTAATCATTCCTAGCATCCTATTTGCCTTTTTGACCGCCGCTGCACACTCCGTGGACATTTTCAGAGAACTGTCCATGATAACTCCAAGATCTCTTTCCTGATTTGTCGTAGCCAAATTAGCCCCCATCATACTGTACGTATAGTTGGGGTTATTTTTCCCGATGTGCATTACTTTACACTTATCCACGTTAAACGTCATTTGCCATTTTGTGGCCCAATCACTCAGTTTGGCGAGATCTTTTTGAAGTTTTTCACAGTCTGCTTCTGTCTTGACTATCCTAAGCAGTTTGGTATCATCCGCAAACTTTCCCACCTCTCTGCTTACCCCTTTCTCCAGATCATTTATGAATAAGTTGAAAGGATTGGTCCCAGGACTGACCCTTGGGGGACACCATTAGTTACCCCTCTCCAATCTGAAAATGTACCATTTATTCCTACCCTTTGTTTCCTGTCTTTTAACCAGTTCTCAATCCAAGAAAGGACCTTCCCTCCTATCCCATGACAATGTAATTTATGCAAGAGTGTAATTTAGTCAGTACAGGATAGACTTAAAAAACAACAAAAGGTCTTGGAGCACTTTAACGACTAACAAAACGTGTCGATGAGATCATGATCTTTTGTGGGCACGGCCCACTTCTTCAGATGACCGGAGTGTTGAGTTTAGGATGTGCAGACCCAAAATAAATAGGGTAGAAGGGAGGGGCGGGGGAGGAAAAAGGAAGGGGGGCGGGAAACGAGGCGCAGAGGGCATGGAGATCTCAAAGGGAAAACAGGAAGGCGGAACTGGGAATCAGCGAGCACCTGAAGATTGGGCGGTTAAAAGGAAGCAGATAGCGCCCTTCCGAAACTGTCCTTTAATTGTCACCGCGCTCCTTGCTGGGTTTATTTTACGCCGTAGCCACCAGAGGGCAGCCCAGGATAAGGGAGAACCAGGCAACTTTTGGTTTTGCTTGAGTCTCTGAAGGCCTCATTTCCATCAAAAGCGAAAGTGTGGGACAGCGCCAGCCCACGCAATGAACCTCCTTAGCATCCGCATGGCCATTGGCAGGCACCGTCCCCCTCCTCCTTTTTCTGCTCCTGTGTTTTCCACTCCAATTCATCCGAGGAAGTGGGCTTTGCCCACGAAAGCTCATAGTACGATATATTTGTATTAGTTGGTGCCACAGGACCGCTCGGTGGTTTTCACTGTACAGAGTAAGACGGACAGGGACAGCCCTCGGAGACTTTTTAAAACATGTGTTGGTTAGCTTTGTTCCAAACAGACACAGAAAAAGGAGGGGGGAAGCGGGGGCAGATTTTAAAGCTGTCGAGATGCTGAACAAGGCTGACAGGTACCCCAGGGGACTGCCTGTTTATTCCAAAAATACAACAGCAAAGCATTAAAAGGAAAAAAGCTACAACGCTATTTGACTCCTACAAACACACCACTTCATTCTGCTGAGTTTGGGACCAGCCTTATTCTTGCTTTTTCACACTTTCCTGTGACTACTGGACATTTTTCTCCCTTTGAAAAATCAAATAATTTTTCAAAGATGAGGTTTGGGGGCGTCAAACTCATTTTTAAATTAAGAGAAACATAACCACCTTGTTAAAGGGACAAAGTAATAACATGAAAAATAGAGAAAAAAATGAACTCAGAACCTAGAGAACAGAGAGGGAAACAAACAAAACATTAAAGAAAAGAAAAGAGGAATTTAAAATTGGCTTCTTGATTAACACAACAAAGTTTCCATGAAAAGCGTGCGGGCTCTTTGGAAATTTCTCTCATTTTTCAAAATACCAAAAATTACAGACCGGAACAATGCTGGCCAACGTTTCCGATTTGCGTTGAAAACTTGCGCTTTTTCGTTTGTTTTCATTGACATTTTTCTACAGGGGAATAAAAACATCCCACCCGTTTCTAACCCATTCTGGCGGGAATAGAACTTTCCCGGAAAAGGAGCCACACCCGCGTTCGGCAGCAGGGACAGGCCGCTCTTCTCTCGTGTGGATCCAAGCAGGCCTGGAGTTTGCCCCGGCTCTTCCATGAACCGATTCAGAGATTCATCACGGGCCCAAGAAGCTGCCACTTGCCTTCCTAGTTTGCCGCAGTGTTACGTCACCCTCACCTCTCATACGTTGTGGGTCATTTCTAGCTGAAGTGTGGCTGGCTTTAGCGGCCTAGCCTGGCTCTGGTTACACCTTTTCCTGCTAGATTCAGGTCTCCTTCGGTCCCTGGCTGGTTTCTTTCCACCAGATCATCTCTCAATCTTACTTGTGATCTAGCAAACGGAAGGAATCCCTTAAATCCCTCCTTTGCAGACTGGTTTTCAAACACTTGGTTATTCCAGTCTGGGGTGTTCCCAGAATTCCCGGAACTCCTCTGCTCTCACAGAAATGAGCCAGACTGTAACATGGGAAGAGGCGTGGCGTGCAGAGGAATAGCAGCGGGCGCTGAAGTAGGAAAAGGATGCTCTTATGTTCACGACAAGGTATTTTAAGTGGAGTCACAAGGAGGCAGCCTAGGGTAACAAAGAACCAGGCAGGATTTTTTTCTGATTCTTTTCTCCCCATCACCCTTTTGTAGACGTCACAGGCTTGTTTCAACAGATTCGTGACAGGAGGGATGGAGGGTAAAGTAGGATCAGATTTTTAAAAGGCGTTTAGGGGTGTAAAGATGCAGACACATACCTCCAGGGATTACCTGTTCATGCCAAAAATGAAATAGAAAAGCATAAAAAGCAGTGGTTGGAGAAGTGATTAAACAGCTTTTAGCTCTTACAACAGACATCCGCAATCGGTGGAGTTTTAAAACGATTTGATTTTTTTGCTTTTGAAAAACTTTCCTGTAAATACGCCACATTTTCCTTCGTTTGAAAAGCAATTTGTTTTCAAAGATGAAATTTGAAGTGTCAAAAAACCCTCCAGACTTTCTTTTCTTTAATTTAAAAAAAATCTGACCATGTTGTTAAAATGGCCTATTCAATTGACAACATAAGAAAAAGAAAGCAGAAATAAAACTGAAAACGGAAATTAAAAATGCAAAGGAAAAAAGGAACAAAGCAAATGAAAAATGAAATTAAAAGAAGAAAAAGCAATCAGTGCGACCAAGCAACGAAAATGCAAGAAACGAAAAGCCCCACAATTCACAGACCCAGAACGCCATTTACATGAACAAGGAAAGCCCTTTTGAAAAATACTGAAACCAGCCCAGGAAAATAGTCAACAACGTCCACGCGAAATACGCAATCGAAAAGATCGTTTTAAAAAAAAGGAAACCGATTGAATTTGCCGCAGAGGCTCTGTGCTGGGTTAGCCTGGAACTTCAACCCTCCAAAAATGAGGTTTCCAGGATCGGTGGAAAAGGCGTTATTTTCGATAGCTCTGCGTCTAGACTGACTTTTTTTTAAAAAACGCCATTTCGAAAAAAGCGGCGGCCATGTTTATGCTAATGAGGTGTGGGATATTTACATCCCGGCTTCATTAGCAGTTTCGACGGGCCTAATCTAAGTCTCTGTCGACAGAGGTGTCGTCTAGACACACGGCTCATGTAACCACTAGACATCACTCCCCTCCCAGATTCAGAGAGAACCCAGGAGCCCTGGCGCCCCGTCTCCTCCACCCCTGCTCTAACCACTAGGCCCTTTCCCCACCCGTGGGCACAGAGGGTATTAGCGACGGCACCAGGAGACGCCAGGCCTGGGACGCCAAACCCAGCCTGGCAGAATGAGGCCGTCCTGCCGGACGAGGTGTTTTCCCAGAGGGGTGCACGGGCGGTGGGGGATGCGGGTCGTCCAACCCCCCCCCAGTTTTCCCTTTCCCTTGGGCCCACACGTGGACGTTTCGCCCTCCCCGGATCTGCCAAGGAAGCGACACGACCCAGCGCCCGGAGCCAGGTGGCGGCGCGTGGCCCTTTATTCTCCGGCCCCGTGGCCGTGGGGGCGCCCGGCGCGGCCCCCGCGCAGCATGCGGGCGTAGGCCAGGTCGCGGAGCGGGAGCGGGGGCGCCGGGGGGGGCCCCGGGGGCCGTGCCGAGGACACCAGGCTGCCCGCCAGGCGGTGGTAGCGGTGGTTCTCCTCCCTCTCGCCCCCATCGCCGGCCACCCAGAGCGAGGAGAGGAGGGTGGGGGGCGGGGGTCTGGCCTGACGGCGCCAGAGCCCCCCCCGGCGGCAGCGGCGGGTCTCCGGGGAGCTGAGCAGCGCCTCGGGGGGCTGAAAGAGAAGGGGATTGGCGTTACCGGGGGGCGGCGGGGCCGAGGGACGGGAAGGGGGGGTTGGCCCCCACCATCTCACTCACCCCCCGCCGGCCCCTCCACCAGCGGCTCAGCGCCCCGGGCACCCCCGTGCCCCCCACCTGGGAGGCCGCACTCCCCATGCCGGGGTCCCCTCCCTGCCTGCCCCGCACCCACCCTGCAGGGAGCCACACAGCCCACCCCCCCGGGGCAATTGTGACCTCAGGCTGCAGCGTGACAGCCCCAGCCGCTCAGCCGGGGGGGGGCAGGGGGTCCCCACGCCGGGGTCGCCAGGAGTCCACAACTGACCCGGACGGGCTGGGATTTTCGCCTCCTGCCCGGGAAAAGAAACTGGACAAAGCCGGGCCCTGGAACCGCCGCGACGTTCGGAGCCTTTCCCGGCCAGGCGGCGGAAACCCCGGCTCCGCGCAGGGAGGCAAGATGGCGGGCGTCGCACCCCAAAGCCTCAGCACCCTTTCTTAAAGGGGCCACGCCTTCTTTTTTGCTTGGTTCGGTATTGTTTCTGAAACCATCGGGTGACCCTACCCCACACAGATCCCTGCTTCCCTCCCCCGCCCCGCCCCACACAGAGCCCCGCTTCCCTCCCCCGCCCCGCCCCACACAGAGCCCCGCTTCCCTCCCCCGCCCCACACAGATCCCTGCCCCCCCCACTTCCATCTCCCCCCACCTCCACCGAAATTCAACCCTTTCCCAGAGCTCCTCTTCATGCTCCCTCAAGACCAGCTCCCTGCCCCCTGCTCTCCCACTCACTTCCTGCCACCCTGCCCAGCCCCCCCCCCCCCCCCGCAAGAGACGCTCCAGGGCCACCCTCGTCCTCTCCGGCTCTTTATTCCCTCCTCCGCCACTTCCACTGCGGCCCCCCGGCCCCCCGGCCCAGCTCCGCCAGCGCCGCCTCCACCCGCCGCAGGGCCGCGCGCGACAGGCACCGGTCCCGGTAGTGCACGTTCTCCTTCCAGCTCCTCCCGGCCTGGGGCGCGGGCGCGGCGGAGCCTGGCCCCGGGGCGCTGTCGGCGCCGGGGGGTCGCGGGGCCTGCAAGGGAACGGGAGAGCGTCGGGGCGGGCAGGCGGGTCACAGCAACGGCCCCTCCAGCCCCGCGTGCGGGCGCCGGCTGCCATGGCCCAGGGGGAGCGACACGCCCGCCGGGACCCAGCCCTGCCCCGCCTGGCCGAGCGCCCCGGGGGCCTTCTCTAGCTCCGGAGTCTGCCCCCGGGGTCCTCGCCGGACACGGCTGAGCCCAGCCGGGAACGAACCCGAGCCCCACGGCAACGGCCGCAAGAGATGCTACTGCGGAGTCACAGCTCGCCAACGACCCCACGCCGAGCACGGGGGGCAGGGGGACGTGCTGCTCGTTACGTGGAAATCCCCCCCCCCCGGGGGCCTGGCCGGGCAGGGTGTCTCTCACCAGTGGGGGTGCACCAGGCTGTAGGGGGAAGCTGGGGGGCAGGGGGCCGGCCACGGGGGTGTCTCTCACTGGTGGGGTGCACCAGGCTGTAGGGGGAGGTTGGGGGGCAGGGGGCCGGCCGCGGGGGTGTCTCTCACCAGTGGGGGTGCACCAGGCTGTAGGGGGAGGTTGGGGGGCAGGGGGCCGGCCGCGGGGGTGTCTCTCACCAGTGGGGGTGCACCAGGCTGTAGGGGGAGTCTGGGGGGCAGGGGGCCGGCCGCGGGGGTGTCTCTCACTGGTGGGGTGCACCAGGCTGTAGGGGGAGGTTGGGGGGCAGGGGGCCGGCCGGGGCCCTGCCCCCCAACCTTCCCCTACAGCCTGGCGCACCCCCACCAGTGAGACACACAGTGGGTCTGTAACCTGGTGCCCCCCACGCTGGGCTGTGCGATTCTGACTCCCCCACCTGTGTTGGCCCACACACCTCGGCCCAGGCTGGGCTGAGAACAAGGCTCTTGTGGGAATGGGGGGGGACCGCCCCCGGGCTGGGGGGCAGGGCGGGAGCGGGGGGGGGGGCACAGAGGAAGGTTTTGACAACTCCCGCGTGGACCCGGGCCCAGCACTCAGCCGGCACCGCCGCCCGGGGGGACTCGCGCCCACGGCTCAGCCGCCCCCCTCTAGATACCCGATTTCTCGGCTGTCCCTGCGCCCGCCCCACGGCCTCCGCCTGCGAGTGGAGGGGCCCGGCCCTGGCGTCCGACCGCGGCCCGGCCCGCGCCAACTCGGGGCCACGCACCCCGCCGCCGCCGGGCCCGCAGCAGCCGAACAGCCGCCGTCTCTCCGCCGCCGCCGCCTGCCAGCCGCAGGTGTCCCCCGGCGAGGTGGCGGGTGCCACGGAGGCGCCGCTCCCCATCGCCGGCCGCCCGCGCCGTGTGCAGGCGGGAGCCCGGCCGTGACCTCACAAGAGGCCGGCGGCGTCACAGGGGGGAAACGATTTCATTGGCCAGAGCTCGCGAGGACTCCGCCCACTCCCGCCCCAGATGCGCCTGACTCGCCGTGGGGCCGCCCCACGCGCTGCTCCCCTCCCCCCATCTGTCTCTCTGCGCTGTCCCATTCCCCCGCCAGCCCCTCCCCCTCCATTCTGCCCCACTTCCTCTCACCACTCCCTATGGGTCACCCAGGGCTCGGCGCAGGCGGGCCCAGGGCCGGCCAAAGGGGCAGCCACGCCGTGGGGGGAGGCGCCCCCAAGCGGTGATGGGGTGGGCGAGGGAAGGAGACCAGGGGCAGGGCCCCTGCACCTCAGGGGAAGTTGGGGCGCGGGCACCTGGCTGAAAAGGAGCCGCAGGGGGCGGGGGCCCAGCCCCACGGGGGTCGCCCTGGGGGGCAGCGGCCCACAAGGCAAACGCCAGGCCGGGCTGAGACCCGGGAGGCGGGCGGCCCTGGGAGGCGCTTTGCGCAGGCGGGGAAGGGGGGTTTGAACAGCCGAGCCCAGGGGCCGGAGCAGAGGGGCGCTCATGGCGCGGCTGCCCGGGCGCCGGTCCAGGACCTCCGGCCAAGCGGCCAGAGCCAGGCCTCCCCCCGCGGCCCGGCTGCTTCCATGGCTCCTGGGGGCCCGGGGCCGGCTGGGCCGGGGCCAGGGGCCGGGCCGGGAAGGGGGCTGGTTTCCACAGCCTGGGAAGGGAGGGACACCAGCGGCACGACCGCCCCCTGCTGGGCCCGCAGCCTCCTCGGCCCCCCCGCACACCAGCCCCCCAGGCGTTCCAGTGCCGGTGTCTTTATTAACGTAGAAAAGTGGGTCAAGCGGAGCCGGTTCCTGTACAAAGCACCATGGCCGGGAAAGCGGGAAAGCGCCGGGGCCGGGAAACCGGGGGGGTCCCCGTGAGGCCCCCATAAGAGACACCCGCCCCCCACGTGGGAAGCTCCCTTGTGCTTGCGAGTGGCGCCCTCTCCCCACGCCGGGGCAGCGCCCGTCAGCCCAGCACAGGCGGGGGGGGGGGGGGGGAACAGCCTGAGCCAGGAGCCAGGGGCATGTTCACAACCGTGCGTCGCACACGCAGCACCAGGGCCCTCGTGCCCCCGGGGGGGCTGCAGCAGTTTAAGGCACAATAAGGTCCCGGGGCAGAGGGAGAGAGGAAGGACAGTTCCCCGCCCCCATCCCCCGGGGGGACCAGATCCAGCACCCGTAGGGGGGGAAGTAGCAGTGTCCAGGCCACGCCCCTCAGGCAACCAAGCCACGCCCCCAGCTGGGCATCGCCAAAAGCAGCCCCCCCCGCCCCCGGTCCTCAGGGAAGGACCCCCGCAGGCGGGGGACGGGGACAAGTGAGCCAGGGAGGCAGCACGAAGCCCTCAAGCAGCACAACCCAGATGCCCCTGGAGGTTGGAGCGGAGCCGAGGAGCCGGGCGGGGGGGCTCTGAGCCCTCCCCCGTGGGGGGCGCGTGGGGCGGCCGGGCCCCTCAGTCCACAGAGTCGCAGATCTCCTGCACGGCCGCGTTGAAGGCGGCAGGCTGGTCGGCGTAGACGTGGTGGGAGGCGCCGGCGATCGCCTGGAGGGGCAGGAGCGGGGGGGGGGTCAGGAGGCAGCTCACCCCCCAACCTGCCCTAAAGGGTCAAGGCTCCCGTCTCTGCACCCCGACTTAACTCCCTCCCCCCCACGCCCAGGGTACGGTTCCTTCCACAGCATGCCCCCAATCACCCAGCCCCCTGGCCCTGTCCCCAGCTACCCCCGGGCCTCTCCCCCCCGTGGACCGAGCCCCCAATTCACCCAGCCCCCCCCCGGGCCTCTCTCCCCCGTGGACCGAGCCCCCAACTCACCCTGCCCCCCGGCCCGGTCCCCAGCTGCCCCCGGGCCTTGCCCCCCCCCCCCCCAACGCGGACCGAGCCCGCAAGTCACTCAGCCCCCCCCGGGCGTCTCCCCCCCGTGGACCGAGCCCCCAATCACCCAGCCCCCCGGCCCTGTCCCCAGCTGCCCACGGGCCTCTCCCCCCCCGTGGACCGAGCCCCCAATTCACCCAGCCCCCCCAGGCCTCCCCCCCGTACCAGGTGCCGGACGTAGCTGTCGGGGCGCAGCTCCCGCACGCGGCGCCCGGTGCTGGTGTCGATCCAGGACTCGGCCCCGTAGATCAGGGTGATGGGCAGGTCCCGCGGGAGCAGGTGGATCCGCTCCAGCATGGGCCGGCGGGCCCAGCCCAGCGCCTGCGTCATGGCCTTGAACGCCGCCTCGCCGCTGGGGGGGGGGGGGGGGGGCGCGTGTGAGTGTCAGGACTCAGGCCCCCCCCCCCCCGCATCTGTCCCCCAGCGCTCCTGGGTCCCCCCACGCCACCTGGGTCTGTCCCCTGGCGCCCTGCCCCCACCCCACCCCACATGGGTCCCCCTGCCTCCGTCTGTCCCCCAGTGATCCCCCCCTGAACACCTGGGTCCTCCACCCTGCCTGGGTCCCCCTGCCTGCGTCTGTCCCCCAGTGATCCCCCCCTGAACACCTGGGCACCTCCCACCCTGCCTGGGTCCCCCTGCCTGTGTCTGTCCCCCAGTGATCCCCCCCCCGAACACCTGGGCACCTCCCACCCTGCCTGGGTCCCCCTGCCTGTGTCTGTCCCCCTGTGATCCCCCCCGAACACCTGGGCACCTCCCACCCTGCCTGGGTCCCCCCGCCTGTGTCTGTCCCCCAGTGATCCCCCCCGAACACCTGGGTCCCCCACCCTGCCTGGGTCCCCCCGCCTGTGTCTGTCCCCCAGTGATCCCCCCCCTGAACACCTGGGTCCCCCACCCTGCCTGGGTCCCCCTGCCTGTGTCTGTCCCCCAGTGATCCCCCCCGAACACCTGGGTCTCCCACCCTGCCTGGGTCCCCCTGCCTGCGTCTGTCCCCCAGTGATCCCCCCCCCGAACACCTGGGCACCTCCCACCCTGCCTGGGTCCCCCTGCCTGTGTCTGTCCCCCAGTGATCCCCCCCGAACACCTGGGCACCTCCCACCCTGCCTGGGTCCCCCCACCTGTGTCTGTCCCCCAGTGATCCCCCCCGAACACCTGGGTCCCCCACCCTGCCTGGGTCCCCCCGCCTGTGTCTGTCCCCCAGTGATCCCCCCCCTGAACACCTGGGTCCCCCACCCTGCCTGGGTCCCCCCGCCTGTGTCTGTCCCCCAGTGATCCCCCCCCCCGAACACCTGGGTCCCCCACCCTGCCTGGGTCCCCCCGCCTGTGTCTGTCCCCCAGTGATCCCCCCCCGAACACCTGGGTCCCCCACCCTGCCTGGGTCCCCCCGCCTGTGTCTGTCCCCCAGTGATCCCCCCCGAACACCTGGGCACCTCCCACCCTGCCTGGGTCCCCCCACCTGTGTCTGTCCCCCAGTGATCCCCCCCGAACACCTGGGTCCCCCACCCTGCCTGGGTCCCCCCGCCTGTGTCTGTCCCCCAGTGATCCCCCCCCTGAACACCTGGGTCCCCCACCCTGCCTGGGTCCCCCCGCCTGTGTCTGTCCCCCAGTGATCCCCCCCCCGAACACCTGGGTCCCCCACCCTGCCTGGGTCCCCCCGCCTGTGTCTGTCCCCCAGTGATCCCCCCCCCGAACACCTGGGTCCCCCACCCTGCCTGGGTCCCCCCGCCTGTGTCTGTCCCCCAGTGATCCCCCCCGAACACCTGGGTCCCCCACCCTGCCTGGGTCCCCCTGCCTGCGTCTGTCCCCCAGTGTGCTACCCTCTCTGAACACCTGGGTACCTCCCACCCCACCCTCACACTACGGCCCCCTCCGACCCCAACGTTGTCTGCATCTCCCGTCCCAAACCACGCCCTGCGGTCCCCACCCCTGCAGGCCACCCTGGGCCCCCGCCCCTCACCTGGGCGTCTGGGCGTTGCAGTGGTAGATGTATTCGGAGATGGTGTCGTCCTCAAAGAACTCGGCGAATTTGCGCTTGAAGTCCGGCCGGAAGCGCTGGACGAGGCCGGGGCCTGGAGACGGACACCCCATTACGTGGGGGGTGGGACCTGCCCCCAGTTACCACCCGAAGTAACATCCCCCCAGCCCCACTCCCCCCCGCCCCAGATACCTCCCGGACACTCCCCCCCCCCCCCAGCCCCACTCCCCCTGCTCCGCCCCCAGATACCTCCCGGACACTCCCCCCCCCCCCCAGCCCCACTCCCCCTGCCCCGCCCCCAGATACCTCCCGGACACTCCCCCCCCCCAGCCCCACTCCCCCCGCCCCCAGATACCTCCCGGACACTCCCCCCCCCAGCCCCACTCCCCCCGCCCCCAGATACCTCCCGGACACTCCCCCCCAGCTCCACTCCCCCCTGCCCCACCCCCCCGATACCTCCTGAACACTCCCCCCCAACCCCTCCGACTCACCCCAGGGCCCAGCGACTCGCAGCACTGCCAGGGGGTTGGAGCGGCCCAGCACGGCCGCCATGGCCTTGACCCAGGTGGGGGGGGCCTGGATCTGGCTGGTGTCCGTGGGGCGCACGGGGAAGCCCCAGGGGTCCACCAGGATGAGGTGCTTCACCCTGCGTCAGGCCGGGGGCAGCAGAGAGAGTGAGACACCTGGACCCCCCCCGACACTGACCCACGGGGGGGACCCAACCCGTAACGCCCTGCCCCCCAGGAGTCCCACCCCCAGCTCGGCTGCCCTCTGACCCCCGGTGGGGCAGCCCCACCCCTCAGGGCCAGCCCGCTCTGCAGAGCTGGGGCCCAAGGCTAGTGGGCCTGGGGACAGGCAGCTGGGGCCCGTCACCTCTGGGGGTGCGCCAGGCTGCAGGGGGAGGGGTTGGGGGGCTGTAGGAGGGAGGTTGGGGGGCGGCAGGAGGCTAGGGGGCAGGGGCCGGCCGGGGGGCGTCTCACCAGTGGGGGTACGCCAGGCTGTAGGAGTGGATATGGGGCCGCAGGAGGGGGACAGGCTGCAGGGAAGGTTGGGGGGCAGGGGTGGCCGGGGGGGCATCTCACCGGTGGGGGTGCGCCAGGCTGTAGGAGGGGATATGGGGCTGCAGGAGGGGGACAAGCTGCAGACGGGAGGTTGGGGGGGCAGAGGCCGGCCGGGGGTCTCACCGGTGGGGGTGCGCCAGGCTGTAGGAGGCGGCCAGGAAGCCCCCCAGGCTGTAGGGGGGGATGTGGGGTGCAGGGGGGCAGGGCCGGCCGGGGGTCTCACCGGTGGGGGTGTGCCAGGCTGTAGGAGGTGGCCAGGAAGCCCCCCAGGCTGTAGGGGGGATGTGGGGTGCAGGGGGCAGGGCTGGCCGGGGGTCTCACCGGTGGGGGTGCGCCAGGCTGTAGGAGGCGGCCAGGAAGCCCCCCAGGCTGTAGGGGGGATGTAGGGTGCAGGGGGGCAGGGCCAGCCGGGGGTCTCACCGGTGGGGGTGCGCCAGGCTGTAGGAGGCGGCCAGGAAGCCCCCCAGGCTGTAGGGGGGGATGTGGGGTGCAGGGGGCAGGGCCGGCCGGGGGTCTCACCGGTGGGGGTGCGCCAGGCTGTAGGAGGCGGCCAGGAAGCCCCCCAGGCTGTAGGGGGGATGTGGGGCGCAGGGGGGCAGGGCCGGCCGGGGGTCTCACCGGTGGGGGTGCGCCAGGCTGTAGGAGGCGGCCAGGAAGCCCCCCAGGCTGTAGGGGGGGATGTGGGGTGCAGGGGGCAGGGCCGGCCGGGGGTCTCACCGGTGGGGGTGCGCCAGGCTGTAGGAGGCGGCCAGGAAGCCCCCCAGGCTGTAGGGGGGATGTGGGGTGCAGGGGGGCAGGGCTGGCCGGGGGTCTCACCGGTGGGGGTGCGCCAGGCTGTAGGAGGCGGCCAGGAAGCCCCCCAGGCTGTAGGGGGGATGTGGGGTGCAGGGGGGCAGGGCCGGCCGGGGGTCTCACCGGTGGGGGTGCGCCAGGCTGTAGGAGGCGGCCAGGAAGCCCCCCAGGCTGCAGGGGGGATGTGGGGTGCAGGGGGGCAGGGCCGGCCGGGGGTCTCACCGGTGGGGGTGTGCCAGGCTGTAGGAGGCGGCCAGGAAGCCCCCCAGGCTGCAGGGGGGATGTGGGGTGCAGGGGGGCAGGGCCGGCCGGGGGTCTCACCGGTGGGGGTGCGCCAGGCTGTAGGAGGCGGCCAGGAAGCCCCCCAGGCTGTAGGGGGGGATGTGGGGTGCAGGGGGGCAGGGCCGGCCGGGGGTCTCACCGGTGGGGGTGCGCCAGGCTGTAGGAGGCGGCCAGGAAGCCCCCCAGGCTGTAGGGGGGATGTGGGGTGCAGGGGGCAGGGCCGGCCGGGGGTCTCACCGGTGGGGGTGCGCCAGGCTGTAGGAGGCGGCCAGGAAGCCCCCCAGGCTGCAGGGGGGATGTGGGGTGCAGGGGGGCAGGGCCGGCCGGGGGTCTCACCGGTGGGGGTGCGCCAGGCTGTAGGAGGCGGCCAGGAAGCCCCCCAGGCTGTGGCCCAGGAGGATCATGCTGTCCAGGCCCATGCGGTCCCGCCAGTCCTCGATGGAGCGCACGAACTGCTCCTCGGCCCCCCGGGCGTCGCGGGGGAAGGGGGGCCGGGAGCTGCGCCCGAAGCCCAGCAGGTCGAAGGCGTGGAGGGGCCGCCGGGCCCCCAGCCGGTCCAGGTTGAGCACCCAGAGCCCCACGCCGCCCCCGAAGCCGTGCAGCAGCACCAGGGGGGTGCGCCCCCCGTCCGGCTCCGGGCCCAGCGACACCGTCCACAGGCGCTCCTGGCCCGGCAGCGGCACGTAGCGCCCCACGAACCGGCTCTGCAGGCCTGCGGGGAGCGGCCGTCAGGGGCCTGGCCCGGACCCCGGGCCCCCAGATCACCTCGCCCCCGCGGGGGTCCTTAGCCCCCTCGGCCCCCTGGCCCCCCCGAGGCCCCAGATCACCTCGCCCCCGCGGGGGTCCTTAGCCCCCTCGGCCCCCTGGCCCAGAGGCCCCAGATCACCCCGCCCCCCCCGGGGTCCTTAACCCCCTCGGACCCCCGGACCCCTCCGAGCCTCCAGATCACCTCGCCCCCCCACCCCACTGGGGTCCTTAACCCCCTCAGCCCCCTGACCCCCCCGACCCTCCAGATCACCTCGCCCCCCCCCCCCACTGGGGTCCTTAACCCCCTTGGCCCCCTGACCCCCCGGAGCCTCCAGATCACCTCGCCCCCCCCCCACTGGGGTCCTTAACCCCCTCGGACCCCCGGACTCCTCCCCTGAGCCTCCAGATCACCTCGCCCCCACGGGGGTCCTGAACCCCCTGGGGCCCCCGAACCCCGCCCGAGGCGCCAGATCACCTCGCCCCCACTGGGGTCCTTAATCCCCTCGGACCCCCCTCCGCCCTCCCCCCGAGCCTCCAGATCACCTCGCCCCCCCCCCGGGGTCCTTAACTCCCTCGGACCCCCGTACCTCCCCGAGCCTCCAGATCACCTCGCCCCCCCACTGGGGCCCCCTAGGAAACACCCCCAAACCGCTCCTGGCCAGGGACACCCCCTCCCCCATGAAGGCAACACCCCAGGCTGCCCCTCACCGACTTGGGGGCCCAGCACTCACACTGCAGGATCCGGGCCTCCACGTTCTTCAGGTGGGACATGGACGTGGGGCGCCAGGCGGGCAGCCAGCCGCTGAGCCAACCCTGGGGCCTGAGCCGGGGGAGAAGGGAGACAGAAGCGCAGACGGATGTTGGGGGGCTGGCGGGCCGGAGGGGGGCAGCGTGTGTGTGGGGGGGCACAGTGACCCTTTGGAGTTTGCCCCCCCCAGGGACCCAGGTATTCTTGCATCTCGCTACCCTGGGGGCTCCCCCCAGTACTCGGGGCCTTTTGGGGTGCGGCTGCCCCATGGCATGGGGCAGGGCTCATGCTGAGTCAGCCCAAGGAGAGAAGATACCCCAGGCCCCTCCCCACTGTGGGGCACGGACCCAGGCCAGACTCTGGGATCCAGCTACACCCCCCCCAAAACAACCTGACAGGGCAACTCAGCCTCCTTCACCCCAGCTCCCCCCCATGTCCAGCCCCCCATAATCCCCTACTCAATGACCTCTCCCTCCCCAAACAATCCCTGCTCTGCCCCATTCTCTTCCCCCTCCCCAATACCTCCTCCACTCTCCCCCCATATCCCCAACTGCCCCCTCCCTATCGCCTCCCTGCAGCCCCCCAAGATCCCATCTCCCTCTCCTCTCCCCAATAGCCGCCCCACCCCCAAATCTCTCCCTCCCGCCTTTGCTGGACACCCCCCCACCCATGCAGCTGCTAGTCCCCACCCCCAGCCCTGTGCATGCAATGGGGCCCCCCCCAGCACGGAACAGGGCAGCAGCCACCCCCCCAAAGCCCCACAGCAGCGCTAAGAGGCTCCCCAGGCCCCACACCCGGGGGGCGCCCCCCAACTGCCCCTGTTCGCCCCCACGATCAGCGGGGAGGGGGGGCCGCAAACTCACTGCTCTTCCCGGTCCTCCTCCATGGCCGGCCCCCCGCCGAGCATCACGCCACCAGCTGATCGGGGGGGCGGGGCTCGGCTTATGAATGGGAGCGCGGCCGGGCTCTGTACGGGGAGTTGCGGGGGGCGGGGCTATGACACGTGGCGGGGGGTTCCCCAGGCTGGGGGCGCGGGGGAGACACTGCAGCGCGGCTGGCATGTCGGGGTGCGCCCAGGCTCCTCCTAGGGTGCGCTATTGGGGGGCACATGCCAAATTGGGCTACACGCGATCTGCGCCAGGGCAGAAGTGGGGCGGTGACACCAGGAAGGGGTTCTAATGGGGGGGCTCAGACAGGGGCTGATTGGGGCACACGGGCTGTGGGGGGGTCAGGGGGTGAGTGGGGGGCACGTGGGCTGTGGGGGGGTCAGGGGGTGAGTGGGGGGCACGTGGGCTGTGAGCGGGTCAGGGGTTTTTTGGGGGGCACGTGGGCTGTGAGGGGGTGAGTGGGGGGCACGTGGGCTGAGGGGGGGTCAGGGGGTGATTGGGGGCACGTGGGCTGTGAGGGGGTCAGGGGGTGAGTGGGGGGCACGTGGGCTGTGGGGAGGTCAGGGGGTGATTGGGGGCACGTGGGCTGTGAGGGAGGTCGGGGTTTTTGGGGGGCACGTGGGCTGTGGGGGGGGTCAGGGGGTGATTGGGGGCACGTGGGCTGTGAGGGAGGTCGGGGTTTTTGGGGGGCACGTGGGCTGTGGGGGGGTCAGGGGGTGAGTGGGGGGCACGTGGGCTGTGTGGGGGTCAGGGGGTGAGTGGGGGGCACGTGGGCTGTGGGGGGGGTCAGGGGGTGAGTGGGGGGCACGTGGGCTGTGAGGGGGTGAGTGGGGGGCACGTGGGCTGTGGGGGGGGCAGGGGGTTTTGGGGGGGCACGTGGGCTGTGAGGGGGGTCAGGGGGTTTTTGGGGGGCACGTGGGCTGTGGGGATGTGATTGGGGCACGTGGGCTGTGAGGGGGGTCACGCATGCGCACTGGAGGCGCTGGCGCTGTGGTCGCACTGCGCATGGCAATCAGAAGGCGCGTGCCGGGGACACGTCACAAGCCTCAGCCCTACGCATGCGTGTTCTCATCGAAGGCGGACGTTACCAAGGCGCCTACGCAACCGTGGGGCGGCGCAGGGAGGGGTCACGTTCCCTGCGCCTGCGCGGTAGGGCATCGCGCCGTCTGCGCCTGCGCGCGCGGAGCGACCCGGAAGCGGTAGCGCGGCGGCGTTAGGCCAGCTCAGCGGGAGCATGTCGGGCGCGGCGGGGCCGGGCGGCGGGTCGGTGAGCTCCGTGGTGCGGCGCTTCCTGGCCGAGTACGGCAGCGGCACCGGCAGCCGCCTCAAGGTGCTGGACGCGTATCTGCTCTACGTGCTGCTGAGCGGCGCGCTGCAGTTCGGCTACTGCCTGGGCGTGGGCACGTTCCCCTTCAACTCCTTCCTCAGCGGCTTCATCGCCGCCGTGGGCAGCTTCGTGCTGGCGGGTGAGTGCCCCGCCCCCTGGCAACGGGCCCCGCCCCCTGGCAACCGCCCCGCCCCCTGGCAACCGCCCCTAGCAACCGCCCCGCCCCCTGGCAACCAGCGTTCCACGGGCACGTTCCCCTTCAACTCCTTCCTCAGCGGCTTCATCGCCGCCGTGGGCAGCTTCGTGCTGGCGGGTGAGTGCCCCGCCCCCTGGCAACCGCCCCGCCCCTGGCAACCGCCCCTAGCAACCGCCCCGCCCCCTGGCAACCAGCGTTCCACGGGCACGTTCCCCTTCAACTCCTTCCTCAGCGGCTTCATCGCCGCCGTGGGCAGCTTCGTGCTGGCGGGTGAGTGCCCCGCCCCCTGGCAACGGGCCCCGCCCCCTGGCAACGGGCCCTAGCAACCGCCCCGCCCCCTGGCAACCGCCCCGCCCCCCGGCAACCGCCCCTGGCAACCGCCCCGCCCCCTGGCAACCAGCGTTCCACGGGCACGTTCCCCTTCAACTCCTTCCTCAGCGGCTTCATCGCCGCCGTGGGCAGCTTCGTGCTGGCGGGTGAGTGCCCCGCCCCCGGCAACCGCCCCGCCCCCTGGCAACCGCCCCTAGCAACCGCCCCGCCCCCTGGCAACCGCCCCTAGCAACCGCCCCGCCCCCTGGCAACCGCCCCTGGCAACCGCCCCGCCCCCTGGCAACCAGCGTTCCACGGGCACGTTCCCCTTCAACTCCTTCCTCAGCGGCTTCATCGCCGCCGTGGGCAGCTTCGTGCTGGCGGGTGAGTGCCCCGCCCCCTGGCAACGGGCCCCGCCCCCTGGCAACGGGCCCTAGCAACCGCCCCGCCCCCTGGCAACCGCCCCGCCCCCCGGCAACCGCCCCTGGCAACCGCCCCGCCCCCTGGCAACCAGCGTTCCACGGGCACGTTCCCCTTCAACTCCTTCCTCAGCGGCTTCATCGCCGCCGTGGGCAGCTTCGTGCTGGCGGGTGAGTGCCCCGCCCCCTGGCAACGGGCCCCGCCCCCTGGCAACGGGCCCTAGCAACCGCCCCGCCCCCTGGCAACCGCCCCGCCCCCCGGCAACCGCCCCTAGCAACCGCCCCGCCCCCTGGCAACCAGCGTTCCACGGGCACGTTCCCCTTCAACTCCTTCCTCAGCGGCTTCATCGCCGCCGTGGGCAGCTTCGTGCTGGCGGGTGAGTGCCCCGCCCCCGGCAACCGCCCCGCCCCCTGGCAACCGCCCCTGGCAACCGCCCCGCCCCCTGGCAACCGCCCCGCCCCCTGGCAACCGCCCCTGGCAACCGCCCCGCCCCCGGCAACCGCCCCGCCCCCTGGCAACCGCCCCTGGCAACCGCCCCGCCCCCGGCAACCGCCCCGCCCCCTGGCAACCAGCGTTCCACGGGCACGTTCCCCTTCAACTCCTTCCTCAGCGGCTTCATCGCCGCCGTGGGCAGCTTCGTGCTGGCGGGTGAGTGCCCCGCCCCCCGGCAACGGGCCCCGCCCCCTGGCAACCGCCCCGCCCCCCGGCAACCGCCCCGCCCCCCGGCAACCAGCGTTCCACGGGCACGTTCCCCTTCAACTCCTTCCTCAGCGGCTTCATCGCCGCCGTGGGCAGCTTCGTGCTGGCGGGTGAGTGCCCCGCCCCCTGGCAACGGGCCCCGCCCCCTGGCAACCGCCCCTAGCAACCGCCCCGCCCCCTGGCAACCAGCGTTCCACGGGCACGTTCCCCTTCAACTCCTTCCTCAGCGGCTTCATCGCCGCCGTGGGCAGCTTCGTGCTGGCGGGTGAGTGCCCCGCCCCCTGGCAACGGGCCCCGCCCCCTGGCAACGGGCCCCGCCCCCCGGCAACCGCCCTGCCCCTGGCAACCGCCCCGCCCCCTGGCAACAACCACCCCGCCTCTCGGCCCCGCCCCCTGGCAACGGGCCCCGCCTCCCGGCATCCTCTGGCAACAGCATCCCACAGTCACCTGCCCCGTGTCACGGCAACGGTGCCCAGAGTCGCCCCCCTGGCCCCGCGGGGTCCCTGCCCTGTGTGGGGCGGCTTCCTCCCCGGGGCTCGCGCTGCCCCCCGGGTCAGCCCCCCGGGGCGTGGGGTGTGAGCCCTGCCCCCCGCCACAGGGGCATGGGCGCGCTGAGCCCTGCAGAGCTACGCTTCCGGGGAGCGGGGGCTGGAGAACCCCCCATGGCAGCCCCGCCCCTCCTGCCCGCCTGGGTCCCTTCCTCGCCAGTTCCCCGAAGCCCTGCCTCAGAGCTGGGGGCTGAGCCCCGAGGGCCCAGAGCCCGCCTCCTTCCCATGGGGCTCGGGCACCAGAGCAGCTCCCGGCTGTCCCGCAGCGGCTTCCTCATCAGTCGGCTCCCCCCCCAGTGTGCCTGAGGATCCAGATCAACCCGCAGAACAAGGGCGAGTTCCAGGGCATCTCGCCGGAGCGGGCCTTCGCCGACTTCCTCTTCGCCAGCACCATCCTGCACCTCGTCGTCATCAACTTCGTGGGCTGAGCCGGGGCCTGCGGTACGGGGCGGGGCTGGTGGGGAGCGGGGCCTGGCGGAGGAGGGCCGGGGTCCAGCGGGGCTGGGGGAGGAGTGGGCTGAGCCGGGGCCTGCGGGGTGGGGCGGGGCTGGTGGGGAGCGGGGCCTGGCGGAGGAGGGCCGGGGTCCAGCTTGGCTGCAGGGGGGGAGTGGGCTGAGCCGGGGCCTGCAGTACGGGGCGGGGCTGGTGGGGAGTGGGGCCTGGCGGAGGAGGGCCGGGGTCCAGTGTGGCTGGGGGAGGAGTGGGCTGAGCCGGAGGCCTGCAGTACGGGGCGGGGCTGGTGGGGAGTGGGGCCTGGCGGAGAAGGGCCGGGGTCCGGAGGGGCTGGAGGGGAGTGGGCTGAGCCGGGGCCTGCGGGGCGGGGCGGGGCTGGTGGCCGCAGTGGGGCCTGGCGGAGGAGGGCCGGGGTCCGGAGGGGCTGGGGGGGAGTGGGCTGAGCCGGGGCCTGCGGGGTGGGGCGGGGCTGGTGGCCTGGCGGGGCCTGGCGGAGAAGGGCCGGGGTCCGGAGGGGCTGGGGGGGAGTGGGCTGAGCCGGGGCCTGTGGGGTGGGGCGGGGCTGGTGGCCTGGCGGGGCCTGGTGGAGAAGGGCCGGGGTCCGGAGGGGCTGGAGCAGGGGGGTCGCAGACCTGGAGAAATTCGTGGAGCACAGGTCCATGGCTGCTAGCCGGGGCGGGCAGGCCTCCGATTGCCAGGAGGGGAGGCGTCACTGGTCACTCCCCCTGGGGCACCCGGCACTGGCCACGGCTGGACCTTTGGCCCGGCCCGCAGAGGCGCTCTGACGTTGGGCACAGGGGGCTGGATTTGGGGCACCGGAGGAGGTGGGAGTGGGGCTCCGAGAGGGCCGGAAGGGGGGCGACAGGGCTCGTGGCACCGAGCTGAGAGCTGAGGGGGGCGGGGCTGGAATTTGGGGGATCCCCGCCCACATTGACTTGATGCCCTTGTGCTCCCTGCAGGTCCTGTCTACCTCTGGCGCTCTGCGGATGCCAGGCCCCGCGGGCACCGGCCCTGCCCCTCAGCGGAAGGGCTGCGGGCGCTGCACATGGATGAGGCCTCCTGAGAAGGTGCCAGCCCCTTCTCCCCACCCCCAATAAACCCTTCCTTCTGGGCTCCTGCGTCTGGCGCCTCTGTCGGGGGGCTCCCCGGGTCACAGACCCCCCCCAGGCCACGGAGACTGCCCCACCCCCGGTCACCCCTCTCCCAATAATCCCCTTCCTTCTGGGCTCCTGCGTCTGGCGCCTCTGTCGGGGGGCTCCCCGGGTCACAGACCCCCCCCAGGCCACGGAGACTCCCCCACCCCCGGTCACCCCTCTCCCAATAATCCCCTTCCTTCTGGGCTCCTGCGTCTGGCGCCTCTGTCAGGGGGCTCCCCGGGTCACAGACCCCCCCCAGGCCACGGAGACTGCCCCACCCCCGGTCACCCCCTCTCCCAATAATCCCCTTCCTTCTGGGCTTCTGCGTCTGGCGCCTCTGTCGGGGGCCTCCCAGGGTCACAGACTCCCCCAGGCCACGGAGACTGCCCCACCCCCGGTCACCCCTCTCCCAATAATCCCCTTCCTTCTGGGCTCCTGCGTCTGGCGCCTCTGTCGGGGGGCTCCCAGGGTCACAGACCCCCCCCCAGGCCACGGAGACTGCCCCACCCCCGGTCACCCCTCTCCCAATAATCCCCTTCCTTCTGGGCTCCTGCGTCTGGCGCCTCTGTCGGGGGGCTCCCAGGGTCACAGACCCCCCCCCAGGCCACGGAGACTGCCCCACCCCCGGTCACCCCTCTCCCAATAATCCCCTTCCTTCTGGGCTCCTGCGTCTGGCGCCTCTGTCGGGGGGCTCCCCGGGTCACAGACCCCCCCCAGGCCACGGAGACTGCCCCACCCCCGGTCACCCCTCTCCCAATAAACCCCTTCCTTCTGGGCTCCTGCGTCTGGCGCCTCTGTCGGGGGGCTCCCCGGGTCACAGACCCCCCCCAGGCCACGGAGACTGCCCCACCCCCGGTCACCCCTCTCCCAATAAACCCCTTCCTTCTGGGCTCCTGCGTCTGGCGCCTCTGTCAGGGGGCTCCCAGGGTCACAGCCCCCCCCCGGGCCACGGAGACTGCCCCACCCCCGGTCACCCCTCTCCCAATAATCCCCTTCCTTCTGGGCTCCTGCGTCTGGCGCCTCTGTCAGGGGGCTCCCCGGGTCACAGACCCCCCCCAGGCCACGGAGACTGCCCCACCCCCGGTCACCCCTCTCCCAATAATCCCCTTCCTTCTGGGCTCCTGCGTCTGGCGCCTCTGTCGGGGGGCTCCCCGGGTCACAGACCCCCCCCCAGGCCACGGAGACTGCCCCACCCCCGGTCACCCCTCTCCCAATAATCCCCTTCCTTCTGGGCTCCTGCGTCTGGCGCCTCTGTCAGGGGGCTCCCCGGGTCACAGACCCCCCCCAGGCCACGGAGACTGCCCCACCCCCGGTCACCCCCTCTCCCAATAATCCCCTTCCTTCTGGGCTCCTGCGTCTGGCGCCTCTGTCGGGGGGCTCCCAGGGTCACAGACCCCCCCCCCCGGGCCACGGAGACTGCCCCACCCCCGGTCACCCCTCTCCCAATAAACCCTTCCTTCTGGGCTCCTGCGTCTGGCGCCTCTGTCGGGGGCCTCCCAGGGTCACAGACCCCCCCCCCCCCAGGCCACGGAGAGTGCCCCACACCCGGTGACCCCGGTCACCTCTCCCCCAATAATCCCCTTTGTTCTGGGCTTCTGTGTTGGGGGGCGCTCCCTGGGTCACAGACCTCCCCCCCTCCAGGCCAGGGAGAGTGCCCCACCCCCACCCACCAGCTGCCATGTCTCTGCGTGACCCAGTTTCGGGGGGAACAGGTTGCCGTAGAGACCCAGTGTCCCGCTTCCTGTGCCTTATCGCATGGAAACCATCGCCCCACTTCCTGTCCCGTATGCCCCCCTCCCACTTCCTGTCCCGTATGCCCCCCTCCCACTTCCTGTCCTGTATGCCCCCTTCCCACTTCCTGTCCCGTATCGCATGGAAACCATCGCTGTGCGGCTGCCTCCAAAGCAGCTGTGGCAGGGTTGGGTTGTGGTCGTGTTTTGGGGGGTGGGAGGGGGGAGGGGGTTTCTATTTTGGGACTTTCCAGGCAAGTGCCCCCCCACCCCACCTGGTTATGTGCCTCTCCCCCCGGCCCCTGTGTCTCCAGAGCGGCTGCAGGGGTGGGCGCTGTGCCCCATCCTGCACCCCCATGCCCCCCACACCAGCAGCTGTAACTCAGAGCCCCCTGCTGTCCCGTGGGGTCAGAGCTCTGAGCCCCCCCAGCCCCGGCTCCCGGTGCCTGGGCACACCCAGCCCTGCTGCTCTGGGGCGGGCAATGGGTCCTTCTCGCCTGGTGTCTCCCCACCCCCCGGGTGCCCAGTAAGTGGAACCGGGGGGTCCCTGTGGGCGAGGTACCTGCCCGGGCGGCCGGCCAGTGTTCCCTCGCATGCTGACGCCCGTGTGCGGAGTGCGAGGTGTGAGGTGCGCCCACACGGACACGGGGCGCCACGTCCCAACACGGGCGCTGCGGTGCGGGCGGGGCCGAGGGTTTGGAGTGTGGGAAGGGGCGTGGGGCCAGGGATGAGGGCGCTAGGGTGGGGTTTGGGGGGTCCAGGCTGGGGCGCAGGGGTTGGGAGTGCGGGAGCGGGTGGGGTGTGGAAGGGAGCTAGGGCGGTGGAGGGGGCTTGGGGCTGGTTCAAGGGCGTTGGGGTGCTGGGGGCTTTCCTGGGGCACCTCCCGTGAGGGGGAAGGGCGGGGGGACCGCTTCCGGGCGCTCGGGGGGGTGATGTGGCTCCCGCTGTGAGGGGGGTGGGGCAGGAACGACCGTGCCCAGGTCTGCCTGCGCCCCCCTCCCCCCCAGCGAGGGCTGGTCCGGAGCCCTCGGCTCCCCCTTTAGCTGTCGCCCCTGGGGCCGGAGGGGCGCACGGGTAGAGGAGCCTGGGCGCCATCCCGGGCAGAGCTGAGGGGCGGCCCCAGGCCCAGCCATCGGCTGTGGGGCACACGGCTCCCTGCTCTGCGGTGGCCACTCCACGGGGGGGGCACGTCTCCGCGCTGGGTCCTCAACCCCCAAACACACGGGGGGGGCCATGGCTCCGTGCTGGGGCCAGAACCCCCAAACACACGGGGGGGGCCATGGCTCCGTGCTGGGGCCAGAACCCCCAAACACACGGGGGGGGCCATGGCTCCGTGCTGGGGTCAGAACCCCCAAACACACGGGGGGGGCCATGGCTCCGTGCTGGGGTCAGAACCCCCAAACACACGGGGGGGGCCATGGCTCTGTGCTGGGGCCAGAACCCCCAACACACGGGGGGGGCCATGGCTCCGTGCTGGGGTCAGAACCCCCAAACACACGGGGGGGGCCATGGCTCTGTGCTGGGGCCAGAACCCCCAACACACGGGGGGGGCCATGGCTCCGTGCTGGGGCCAGAACCCCCAAACACACGGGGGGGGCCATGGCTCCGTGCTGGGGCCAGAACCCCCAAACACACGGGGGGGGCCATGGCTCCGTGCTGGGGTCAGAACCCCCAAACACACGGGGGGGGCCATGGCTCTGTGCTGGGGCCAGAACCCCCAACACACGGGGGGGGCCATGGCTCTGTGCTGGGGCCAGAACCCCCAAACACACGGGGGGGGGCATGGCTCCGTGCTGGGGCCAGAACCCCCAAACACACGGGGGGGGCCATGGCTCCGTGCTGGGGCCAGAACCCCCAAACACACGGGGGGGGCCATGGCTCCGTGCTGGGGTCAGAACCCCCAAACACACGGGGGGCCATGGCTCTGTGCTGGGGCCAGAACCCCCAACACACGGGGGGGCCATGGCTCTGTGCTGGGGCCAGAACCCCCAAACACACGGGGGGGGCCATGGCTCCGTGCTGGGGTCAGAACCCCCAAACACACGGGGGGCCATGGCTCTGTGCTGGGGCCAGAACCCCCAACACACGGGGGGGCCATGGCTCTGTGCTGGGGCCAGAACCCCCAAACACACGGGGGGAGCACGTCTCCGCACTGAGGCCTGTCCTGGGGAGCGCCAGCAGCTGCAGTGTCCAGCAGAGACGGGTGCCCAGCCCAGCGGGGGGGGGGGGGGGGGGAGGGGGGTGCCTCCTACCCCCGGGCGGGAGATTGTCGGCACAAGCGCAGCGTTTTCTGTTCTGGATTCTCCCAAGCGATTGGGGGGGGGGGGCTCCCTGCGTCCGTCGGCCGCCCCGGGGGAGGGTGGGGGGGGCTCCCCCGCGTCCGTCGGCCGCCCCGGGGGGGGTGGGGGGGAGTGCTCCCCGCGTCCGTCGGCCGCCCCGGGCCAGCCAACTGCAGCTGCCCCGGTGCGCTTCCTGCCTCCCACGTCTTTTCCTCGCAGGAGGAATTCCCGCTGCGCCCCGTTCCCCAGCAGCCCCTGCCGCACTTTCTCCTGGGGGTCCCTGTGCGGCCATTGCCATGCAGACGGAGATGTAGCCAGTGTTCCTCTGGCAGGGAGTTCCGCAGGTTGGCGGTGCGTGGAGTGAGGGAAGGCTTCCTTCTGTTTGGGGGAAACCAGCTGCCTGATAATTCCACTGGGGCCCCTGGATCTTCGACTCAGACCCGTGAGAAGCGAGGGGGAATCGGGCTCCTCCGGCGCTTTCTCCAGCCAGGGCTGTATGCCCCTGGGCTCCGGAGCAGGACCCGCCCGCCGGGAGGGCTGGGCGAGAGCTTTCGACGCTGCTTGGGGGGCGCCTTGCCCACAGTCCAGACGTGGTCCCCCCGGTTCTGTGTACCCCCGGCTGGGCGCCTGCTCTCTTACCCCCATGGGCGTCGCTTTTCTAAGCTGCGCTCCTGCTCTGTGGGATGTCCCCTCACGCGCCCGCGGCCCCCACCCCTGCCGGCTCTGGGGGCCTGGCTTCGCCCTGAATGAGGGGAGCTGTTAGGGGAGGGGGCAAGGCTGTCTCCCCGGGGTGGGGCGCTGTGCGTTAGGATCCCAGCCTTTCCTAAGAGCTCCTCCCCGATCGCCCCCCTTGCCCCCGCTTTACAGCCCCCTGTGGGGCAGACTGGCCCGGGCTCCCCGCGCACTGCTCCTGCGTAGCCGGGTGTCCCCCCCCGGCCTGGCCGCTGCTCCAGGGTGGGGGACACGGGCTGGCTGAGGAGGGCCAGGCCTGTGATGAGGGGTGAGCGCCGCCTGCCGGGTTGCACACCCGCACTGGGGCGTTGGATTTCAAAGGCGACACCCCCCCCCTGGCGGGGACAGGCCCTCACTGCTGCTCCCGAACCGAGGAGAAGCCGTGCCGCACTAACGAGGAACAGGAGGGGTGAGCTCTGGGCCGGACCCGCTTCCTCAGATCGTCTCCTGGAAGGATTGGCAGGGCCAAGTAGACCCAGGGGAAAAGGGAACCAGGGTTAAACTAACCGGCTTTAGAACAAGGTGGGCGAGGGCGGGAGGGACCAGCTGGGCTAATGCGGGTGCGAAGGGGGAAGCTGTCTGTCTGTCTGTCTGTCAGGAGTCGTGTGGCACGTAGGCCACAGGCTTTTGTCGCAAGTTCTGTGGCCAGATCCTGTCGACAGAGCGTCTGGACGACATCCCGTTGTGCGCACAAAGCAAGCCGCTCCGTCGACACACAGTGCGGACGCAAAGGACAGTGCGGACGCAACAACGCGCCCAAAGGCGGCGTTCCTCGCAGAGCGCGGTGCACGGCCGTCCGCAAGACCGCCGGCGTCTGTCACCGTTGTGTCGCCAGAACTCGGTGGCAGGGACAGGTTTGGCGACAGGACCCTGTAGTCTAGACACCCCATAGACTAGCGGCATCACTGGAGCAGACGCTGCCGTGGCCATTGACAAAGTGGGTCTCGGCCCATGACAGCGTCTGCGCCCCGACATCTGGGAGGTGCCACAGGCCCCTTGGCGCGTTCGCAGACCCAGCCCACCCCGGCTGCCCCGACGCTCGTCTTTGGAAGGGGGAAGGGAATCGGCATCTTCGTGAAGGCCCGGCCCTAGAGCGTGAGGGCAGGGTGGGCCGTCCCGTGCTCTGCTGCTCCAGGTAGGCGCAGGGAGGAAGGTCGTTCCGACTCGGGCCAGGTGGGCGGGATGCAAACAGGCAGGGTTCCCTTGGGAACACTCGGATTTGTGGCCGTGAATCCTTTGGCGAAGTGTCGGAGCCGGCGGCTGTCCATACACAGCTGCTCCGGTTACCCCAGCCTGCTAGCTACACCCCTGGGGGACTCACTTTCGCTTTCTTTCTGCACTGCTTCCCTCCGCGGCCTGGGCCTGTGCGACAGGCGGGGGGAGAGACAGTCGTACACGGGGGTGTATCTCCAGGGGGCCCCACTCGCTGTGCACACGGGGGGTGTATCTCCGGGGGGCCCCACTCGCTGTGCACACGGGGGGTGTATCTCCAGGGGGCCCCACTCGCTGTGCACACGGGGGGTGTATCTCCAGGGGGGCCCACTCGCTGTACACACGGGGGTGTATCTCCAGGGGGCCCCACTCGCTGTGCACACGGGGGGTGTATCTCCAGGGGGCCCCACTCGCTGTGCACGGGGGGGTGTATCTCCAGGGTGGCCCACTCGCTGTGCACACGGGGGTGTATCTCCAGGGGGGCCCACTCGCTGTGCACGGGGGGGTGTATCTCCAGGGGGGCCCACTCGCTGTGCACGGGGGGGTGTATCTCCGGGGGGCCCCACTCGCTGTGCACGGGGGGGTGTATCTCCGGGGGGCCCCACTCGCTGTGCACGGGGGGGTGTATCTCCGGGGGGCCCCACTCGCTGTGCACGGGGGGGTGTATCTCCAGGGGGCCCCACTCGCTGTGCACACGGGGGGTGTATCTCCAGGGGGGCCCACTCGCTGTGCACACGGGGGGTGTATCTCCGGGGGGCCCCACTCGCTGTGCACGGGGGGGTGTATCTCCAGGGGGCCCCACTCGCTGTACACACGGGGGTGTATCTCCGGGGGGCCCCACTCGCTGTGCACGGGGGGGTGTATCTCCAGGGGGCCCCACTCGCTGTGCACACGGGGGGGTGTATCTCTGGGGGGCCCCACTCGCTGTACACACGGGGGGTGTATCTCCGGGGGGCCCCACTCGCTGTACACACGGGGGTGTATCTCCGGGGGGCCCCACTCGCTGTGCACGGGGGGGTGTATCTCCAGGGGGCCCCACTCGCTGTGCACGGGGGGGTGTATCTCCAGGGGGCCCCACTCGCTGTACACACGGGGGGTGTATCTCCGGGGGGCCCCACTCGCTGTGCACACGGGGGGTGTATCTCCGGGGGGCCCCACTCGCTGTGCACGGGGGGGTGTATCTCCAGGGGGGCCCACTCGCTGTGCACGGGGGGGTGTATAGCAAGGGGTGAGGTTACGTGCTCCCATGGGCACCTGCCCTGTATAAAGGGGGGTTGTGCTGGGGAGTGAAATCTCCAGGGGCCCTGCCCGGTATAAAGGGAAGTGGGGGTGGTTATATCGAGGGGCCCTGCCCTGTATCGGGGGGGCTGAACTGGTTGTGGGGGTTACCCAGGGGCCCTGCCCTGTATCCAGGGGGCTGGGCTGGTTGGGGGGTAACCCAGGAGCCCTGCCCTGTATTGGGGGGCTGGGCTGGTTGTGGGGGTTACCCAGGGGCCCTGCCCTGTATTGGGGGGTTGGGCTGGTTGTGGGGGTTACCCAGAGGCCTGGCCCTGTATCGGGGGGTTGGGCTGGTTGGGGGGGTTACCCAGGGGCCTGGTCCTGTATCCAGGGGGCTGGGCTGGTTGGGGGGGTTACCCAGGGGCCTGGTCCTGTATCGGGGGCTGGGCTGGTTGGGGGGGTTACTCAGGGGCCTGGCCCTGTATCGGGGGCTGGGCTGGTTGGGGGGGTTACCCAGAGGCCTGGCCCTGTATCGGGGGGTTGGGCTGGTTGGGGGGTTACTCAGGGGCCTGGCCCTGTATCGGGGGGTTGGGCTGGTTGTGGGGGTTACCCAGAGGCCTGGCTCTGTATTGGGGGGTTGGGCTGGTTGGGGGGGTTACCCAGGGGCCCTGCCCTGTATCGGGGGGTTGGGCTGGTTGGGGGGGGTTACCCAGAGGCTTGGCCCTGTATCGGGGGGTTGGGCTGGTTGGGGGGGTTACTCAGGGGCCTGGCCCTGTATCGGGGGGTTGGGCTGGTTGGGGGGGGTTACCCAGGGGCCCTGCCCTGTATCGGGGGGCTGGGCTGGTTGGGGGGGTTACCCAGAGGCCCTGCCCTGTATCGGGGGGCTGGGCTGGTTGTGGGGGTTACCCAGGGGCCCTGCCCTGTATCGGGGGGTTGGGCTGGTTGGGGGGGGTTACCCAGAGGCTTGGCCCTGTATCGGGGGGTTGGGCTGGTTGGGGGGGTTACTCAGGGGCCTGGCCCTGTATCGGGGGGTTGGGCTGGTTGGGGGGGGTTACCCAGGGGCCCTGCCCTGTATCGGGGGGCTGGGCTGGTTGGGGGGGTTACCCAGAGGCCCTGCCCTGTATCGGGGGGCTGGGCTGGTTGTGGGGGTTACCCAGGGGCCCTGCCCTGTATCGGGGGGTTGGGCTGGTTGGGGGGGGTTACCCAGAGGCTTGGCCCTGTATCGGGGGGTTGGGCTGGTTGGGGGGGTTACTCAGGGGCCTGGCCCTGTATCGGGGGGTTGGGCTGGTTGGGGGGGGTTACCCAGGGGCCCTGCCCTGTATCGGGGGGCTGGGCTGGTTGGGGGGGTTACCCAGAGGCCCTGCCCTGTATCGGGGGGCTGGGCTGGTTGTGGGGGTTACCCAGGGGCCCTGCCCTGTATCGGGGGGCTGGGCTGGTTGGGGGGGTTACCCAGGGGCCCTGCCCTGTATTGGGGTGTTGGGCTGGTTGTGGGGGTTACCCAGAGGCCTGGCCCTGTATCCAGGGGGCTGGGCTGGTAGGGGGGTAACCCAGGGGCCCTGCCCTGTATCAGGGGGTTGGGCTGGTTGTGGGGGTTACCCAGAGGCCCTGCCCTGTATCAGGGGGTTGGGCTGGTTGTGGGGGTTACCCAGAGGCCCTGCCCTGTATCGGGGGGCTGGGCTGGTTGGGGGGGTTACCCAGGGGCCCTGCCCTGTATCGGGGGGCTGGGCTGGTTGGGGGGGTTACCCAGGGGCCCTGCCCTGTATCAGGGGGCTGGGCTGGTTGGGGGTTACCCAGGGGCCTGGCCCTGTATCGGGGGGTTGGGCTGGTTGGGGGGGTTACCCAGGGGCCCTGCCCTGTATCAGGGGGTTGGGCTGGTTGTGGGGGTTACCCAGAGGCCCTGCCCTGTATCAGGGGGTTGGGCTGGTTGTGGGGGTTACCCAGGGGCCTGGCCCTGTATCAGGGGGTTGGGCTGGTTGTGGGGGTTACCCAGAGGCCCTGCCCTGTATCAGGGGGTTGGGCTGGTTGTGGGGGTTACCCAGAGGCCCTGCCCTGTATCGGGGGGCTGGGCTGGTTGGGGGGGTTACCCAGGGGCCCTGCCCTGTATCGGGGGGCTGGGCTGGTTGGGGGGGTTACCCAGGGGCCCTGCCCTGTATCGGGGGGCTGGGCTGGTTGGGGGGGTTACCCAGGGGCCCTGCCCTGTATCGGGGGGTTGGGCTGGTTGTGGGGGTTACCCAGGGGCCTGGCCCTGTATTGGGGGGCTGGGCTGGTTGGGGGGGTTACCCAGGGGCCTGGCCCTGTATCGGGGGGTTGGGCTGGTTGTGGGGGTTACCCAGAGGCCCTGCCCTGTATCGGGGGCTGGGCTGGTTGGGGGGGTTACCCAGAGGCCTGGCCCTGTATCCAGGGGACTGGGCTGGTAGGGGGGTAACCCAGGGGCCCTGCCCTGTATTGGGGGGCTGGGCTGGTTGGGGGGGGTTACCCAGGGGCCCTGCCCTGTATCGGGGGGTTGGGCTGGTTGGGGGGGTTACTCAGGGGCCTGGCCCTGTATTGGGGGGTTGGGCTGGTTGGGGGGGGTTACCCAGGGGCCCTGCCCTGTATCAGGGGGTTGGGCTGGTTGTGGGGGTTACCCAGGGGCCTGGCTCTGTATCGGGGGCTGGGCTGGTTGGGGGGCTTACCCAGGGGCCTGGCCCTGTATCGGGGGCTGGGCTGGTTGGGGGGGTACACTGTGGGGGGGGGGTCGAATGGGCCGAGGGCAGGGGTGGGGGTTGCCCGTTCGGGGTCCCGGCCTCTCTAAAGGGGGGTCGGGCAGCAGGTGACGGGCTGCGCCCCAAATGGGGCCCCTGTGGTTTTGGGGGGGCAGGGTCTCTCTGGGGCGCCCCCCCCGTGCACTATTCATAGCCTGGCTCTCCCCTCCCCCCGCTGCGGTCGGGGCGGCCTGCGTTGCGGGTAGCGTCTCCTTTGCCCCCCGCCGGCGGGCTAACGGCTGCCCCGCCACGTGGCCCCGAATCCCCCGCCACGTGCTCCCCTCCCCCCACCGCGTGGCCCTGCGCCCCCCTCGCCTGCCGCCCCCTCCCGCTTCGCGTGTCTCGCTGCTCTTTCCAGAGGAAGCGGTTTGCAGCTGTGGGGCGCGGCGGGGGCGACCCAGATTTCGGGGCGGCCGGGTTGTCATGGAAACGTTGACGTGGCCCGAACCTCGCCCCCCCCCCACCTGGGCTCTGAGTCATTTTCCACTTCCTGGCCCACTTGTTATTTCCTGTTTCCCAGCCCTGCGGCGCGGCCCGGGCCCGGCTGTTGAAATAAACAAGAAACCGAGGAAACCGCAGAGGCAGAGCGGCCCCGAGACGCCGGCTCCCGAACTTCAGGGGCTCGTGCAAACTGGGACAGGCAGGCCCGGACCAGACCGCCTGTCTAACAGGGTCCCGGGGATCTGCCCGCCTGTCTAACAGGGTCCCGGGGGTCTGCCTGCCTGTCTAACAGGGTCCCGGGGGTCTGCCTGCCTGTCAAACAGGGTTGTGGGGGTCTGCCCGCCTGTCTAACAGGGTCGTGGGGGTCTGCCCGGCTGTCTAACAGGGTCCCGGGGGTCTGCCTGCCTGTCAAACAGGGTTGTGGGGGTCTGCCCGCCTGTCTAACAGGGTCCCGGGGGTCTGCCCGCCTGTCAAACAGGGTCCCGGGGGTCTGCCCGGCTGTCTAACAGGGTCCCGGGGGTCTGCCTGCCTGTCAAACAGGGTTGTGGGGGTCTGCCCGCCTGTCTAACAGGGTCCCGGGGGTCTGCCCGCCTGTCTAACAGGGTCGTGGGGGTCTGCCCGCCTGTCAAACAGGGTCCCGGGGGTCTGCCCGCCTGTCTAACAGGGTCGTGGGGGTCTACCCGGTTGTCTAACAGGGTCGTGGGGGTCTGCCTGCCTGTCTAACAGGGTTGTGGGGGTCTGCCCGCCTGTCAAACAGGGTCCTAGGGGTCTGCCCGCCTGTCAAACAGGGTCCGGGGGTCTGCCTGCCTGTCTAACAGGGTCCGGGGGTCTGCCCGCCTGTCTAACAGGGTCCCGGGGGTCTGCCCGGCCTGTCAATCCAGGTTCCTGGGGGTCTCCCTGCCTGTCAATCCAGGTGTCCGGGGGTCTCCCGGCCTGTCAATCCAGGTTCCTGGGGGGTCTCCCTGCCTGTCAATCCAGGTTCCCGGGGGTCTCCCCGGCTGTCAATACAGGTCCCCGGGAGATCTGCCCCACCTGTCAATACAGGTTCCCGGGGGTCTCCCCGGCTGTCAATACAGGTCCCCGGGAGATCTGCCCCACCTGTCAATACAGGTTCCCGGGGGTCTCCCTGGCTGTCAATACAGGTCCCCGGGGGATCTGCCCCACCTGTCAATACAGGTTCCCAGGGGTCTCCCCGGCTGTCAATACAGGTCCCCGGGGGATCTGCCCCACCTGTCAATACAGGTTCCCAGGGGTCTCCCCGGCTGTCAGTACAGGTCCCCGGGGGATCTGCCCCACCTGTCAATCCAGGTTCCCAGGGGTCTCCCCGGCTGTCAATACAGGTTCCTGGGGGTCTCCCCGGCTGTCAATACAGGTTCCCAGGGGTCTCCCCGGCTGTGGCCAGGGTCCGGCCCGTTCCTTAGCGATCGTCTAGGGAGAGCCACCCTCTTGCTGGAGGCTGGGTTTCCCAGCGGGCTGCCTGAGAGCTGTCCTCATTTGATGGGCCGTACCGGTTTTCCCAAACCGAGCCGTCGGGGGCACTGCCGAGCGGGACGAGGCCCCGCCGTAGAAGGGTCGTTCTGCCGTCGGGCTGTTACCGGTCTCTCTGGAACTGAACGGAACGTGGTTTGGAACGTGCAACGCGGAGGAAAATGGCCGGGGGGTGTCCAAGGGAGGGGGGGGATTGAATGGGGGTGAATTTTGGTTTTGGTGAGAGCTGCGCTGGGGCGGAGACGTCGTTCAGGCTCCCCGAACAGCCCGGCTTCGGCTTCCCTCGGGGGCCTCGGCCTTCCAGCCTCAGTGACCCCAGCTGCTCGACAAGTCACCACTTCTGCCTCGCTGACTTACCCCCTTAGGGACGTGCCCCTTGGCGTCCTGCTCCATCTCCCCGCCCCGGCGCCCAGTTCGCCCGCGTCTGCCGGGTCGGGGAGCCCCGGGCTGTCGGGAATGTCCCCGCACGGGCACTGCGGATCGAGGGACAGGTCTCCACCCTCACTAGATGGAACGGCAGGGCTCTCGCGGGACACGGCTCTTCCGGGCCGGCTCAGACGCCCTGGCCTAATAGCACCGTGCCTCAGTTTCCCACTGTGGGAAGATGAAGGCCTAAAACACAAGCCCACGCAGCACAGGAGGCCCGAGGCCTGGCTAGCGATGGGCAGAACCTGGCCAACATAAAGCAAAGCCAAGCGGGCGAGGCCGGCCCGGCTCACAGGCCGTGGCGCGCGCAGGACACTCATTGGTGACAGGCCCTGGTGCAGAACAATCATTGGCACCGGGCGTAAGGGGCCATCCCCCGGCACCGCCCGCTCATTCGAGACCTGAGCACCGTGACAAGGCCGTGCAAAGCCCCGTGCAATCTGGCTGGGGGAGGGGCTGCCCCAGACGCTCGTCCCGGCCGGGTGGGGAGGGATGGGCCTTCCTGTTCCCCCACGGGGGCTGCTCTCAGGGCCTGGGGCGACCCACCCCAGGAACCTCCCCCCACTGCAGGCTGGGGGGTCACTGCCGCCAGCACCGGGAGTGCAGAAAGTGGGGGGGCCCCTGCAGTCGCCTTGCAACCCCCCCGGGCCGCTTTGGGGTCAGGGCCCCCCGGTGAGAACCCCTGGCCTTTCAGAGGGGGAAGGCGGAGGAGGGGGAGACCGACCCAGCGCCTGCGTTTGGGGGGCGCCTGCCATACGTCCTGGCTGCCAGCGCCAATGAGGGACATACCCCCCCAGCCGCCATGGTAGCCCGAGGGCAGCTGTGGGGCTTGGGCAGGGGGCAGGAAGGGTGGGCGAGGGGTCCCTGCCCCCTGCATGGGCACCTGAGCTCTGTTAAGAGCTAATTGGGCCCCCCCCCCCAGGCTGCCCTCAGGCCAGGGCCAGCGGAGGAGCTGGCGGCTGTCAGCAGGAGCGTTTTCTGAGGCGCCGGGGGAGCTGGGGGGCAGGCGGCCGGGGCAGAGCCTGCTGTGTGGTGGGGATTGGGGCCTGAGCCCCACCGGTGCCGCTCCCTAGGGCCCTGGCCCGGGACCCGGAGTCGATGGGTGGGGCTGGGCTCCCCCGCTGGGGGAGAAAAGGGGAGTCCCGGGCCCCAGAAGGGCCCCCCCCAGCCAGTGACTCGCCTGCGTTGAGCCGGGCTCGTTCAGCGGGCCCCTCGGCTGTTTGGGGCTCGCCCCGGTCGTGAGGGTGCTCGTCTCGTGGGGCTCCCCCTGTGTCCCAGGCCCCCCCAAAGCAGCGCGCCCCTTGGTTCCGTTCGCCCCGTGGAGCGGAGATGGGGGGCAGGGTGCCAGATGGGGGGAGGGGGGGTTATTCACCTCGCCGTGCCCCATGCGAGTTCCCCTGCCGTGCAGGAACCCCGCCTGTGTGCCTCAGTTTCCCTCTTAGGTCCCGACAGGGCGGGGGGCAGTTCCACGTGGACTCTGTCCCCCCACGCACTCCTGTGGCCTGAGTCCGGGTGCGGGCGTGACCCCTTTGCCTGGGCCGCGGGCGGGTCTTGGCTGTGTGGAGCAGGCTCGGGGGGCAGGCAGGGGGGCGAGGCGTTGGCCTGTCTCCTGTCCGGCTGCGGGTGTGGGGCAGGCCCCGGTGGCTCCCGCCTCGGTGTCAGGCACTTGGGACCTGGGGTCTAGACAAGGGACCCCCTCGGCCCTGGGTTCTAGCCCCGCTCCCGGGTGGGCCGGCCGCGGGGGCCGGAGCTGTCGGTGCCCCCGAGAGGGGCACGTGTCCCTGTCCCCTTCCCACCCTCTGGGCCAGCCCTGTGACGAGGGGAGACCCCCCGGCCTGCGCCAGGGAGGGGAGACGTGTGTCGCGGCCTGTTCCCGCGCGGGGGGAGCCGACGGGGGGCCCGGCTCTGCCCCCCCCGACACACAGCAACAAGCGTTCTCATGCGCAGGCCCCGTGTTTATTAGGGAGGCTCGTTATCGCCGCCTCAGAGCAACCCCGCGAGGCCGGGCCGGAAGCGAAACTCCTCCCGCAGCAGAGACCCGCACGAGCCCCCCGGCAGCGGCGCGACACGCACGGGGCAGGCTGGGGCCGAGCTCCGGGCAGGCGTGTGCCCGTGGAAACCAAACAGTCTCCAGCCGGAGCGTCGGGGCCCGAGACGAGTCCGCTCTCAGCCAGGCGGGTGGGGTGTCTGCTGGGAAGGGGGAGGCTTCCCCGGGAAAATGGGGATTGTCTGGCCAAAAGCAGGGCAAACGTCCTTTTCCATCCAAACACGAAGCGTTCGTGGAGCCGGGCGAGCGACGAGCAAGCGGCTGGCAGGACCCACCCGGGGGCAGGGCCATGGGCGAAGCGGGTGGCAGTGCGGTGGGTCGGCGGCGGGCACCGCGCGTGTCCTCTTCCTGCGGCGTGGGGGCGCGGGTCTCGGAGCGGCTCTCCCCGCGTTTCGCCGCCTGTCGGGAGAGAACAGGGCAGGGTGAGCCGGTCGCTTCGTGCCAGGCCCGCGCTGGAACGGGGAGACCGAGGCGCGAGGGGTGGGGAGCCAGGGGACTCGCCACTCTTGTCCATGTGCGGAATAAGTGTTATGTGGCCCGCGGCAGTGCGCGTGTGCACCACCCACAGAGACAACACCCGCCACTCGAGCTGGGGGCCTGTGCTCATCAGCCGGGCGGCGCTGGACTTTCCTGAGCGGCCCACGGGCACCCGGGGACCCGGCCCGGCCACCGAGCGGCGCGAGGGATCACTAGCGGCTCTGGGGTTGGGTGTGGGGCAGGCGCGTGGGGCCAGGGAAACGTGCAGGACGGTGCCTAGGTCTGGGGGGAGGGATGGACAGACGGAGAGGACGGCCGGGCCGGGAGGCGGAGAAGCAGCTGGGTTCTGCCGAGAGAAGGGGGGGGAGAGGGCAGGGCGACGGAGGAGGCTGCCCAGGCTACACTGGCCCCCACTCACCTTATCTCTTCCACTGGGAGAGGGTGAGGAGCAGGTTGATGGCCACGGTTTTCACGAAAACGATTCTCAGGCCCAGCAGGGTGAGCGACAGGAAGTTCAGGTTCTTATCTGTAAAGCAAGGGGAACACAGGGGTCACGCCGGTCACGCGCACCCCCTCCCTCTCACTCCCTCGGCCCCCTTCCCCCAGCCCCAGCCGCAGCCCTTCGCCTCGGCAATTTCATGCTGTGGAGAGTTCCGCGGGTTAAAGGCGTCCTCGTCCCAGTCCTGGCTGGGCCCTGGGTCCTCACCTGTTTCGAAGTTCTCGTCCATCTCCACGATCATGCAGGTGTCATCTGCAAAGACACGTTCCCATCAGCCATTCGTCGGAATCAGCCGGAAACGTTTAGGAACCCGCCAGCCCTGCCCGGCTCTGTGCCTGGGTCACAGCGGCTGTGCCCCGGGGCCGGCTGAGAACAGGCCCCGCTGTCCTCGGGCAGGCACAGGGCTGGGCTCCCAGGCCTCCAGGCTAGAAGGAGCCGGCAGAGGGGAGCTGGGCCCCAGCAAAGGACAGGCTGGGAGATTTCCCCCGGGCACCCCTGTATTGGACCAGCGGCTTGTGCCAGGCAGCCGGCAGAATCCAGCTCCACCTGGGGATTTCGCCCCCGCTTTGAATCTTCTCCCAGCCCCGGTTCTGGGGGTTTTCTGGGCGAGCCCCCCCCTGCGCCCTAAGCAAGCCGCCTCCCCTGTCGCTAGCTCCTCGGGGCTCTCGCTGCACGGGGCCAACTCATTTCTGTGCGTCTCCGCACCCTGGGGAAATACGGAGCTGGCCCCCAGGTCCGACCCACACGCCCGTCTGTATCTCTAAGGGCGGTGCGGGCCCTTGGCCTGCCCTAGGTCCCGGGCCTGAGAGCACCACGGCCGTTCTCTGGACCCATGGGGCCATGCACCTCCCATGGCCCGGAATGTCTATAAAACCCAGAGTGGTGTGGAGAGGGTGAACAAAGAAACTTTACTGACTTGTTCCCACAACAGAAGAACTAGAGGCCACCAAATGAAATGAATGGGCAGCAGGTTTAAAACAAACCAAAGAAAGTTCTTCACACAGCGCATAGTCAACCTGTGGAACTCCTCGCCGGAAGAGGCTGTGAAGGCTAGAACTAGAACAGAGTTTCAAGAGAAGCTGGATAATTTCATGGAGGTTAGGTCCATAAAAGGCTGTTAGCCAGGGGATAGAATTGGTGTCCTTGGCCTCTGTTTGTCAGAGGCTGGAGGAGGGATGGCAGGAGACAAATCGCTTGATCATTGTCTTCGCTCCACCCCTCTGGGGCACCTGGCGCTGGCCACTGTCGGTAGACAGGCTACTGGGCTAGACGGACCTTTGGTCTGACCCCGTACGGCCATTCTTATGTTCTAATGGGGCCTGGCTCCCCAGCGAATACTTCCAGCTCTGGCCTGTCCATAGACGGGACCAGGCTCCAGCCCCTGGCTCTGGGGGTCGTGTGCTCCGGGGGGGCCCAGGGCAGCCCTGAGGCCGGAGGGAAATGTCGTCCAGAAGCCGCAAGTCCATCGTGGTCCCAGGACCCCGCCCCGGGCTGCCGTCAGGGTGCCCCAGGGAGCGAACAGACCAGGGAATCCTCAAGCGATCCCGCCCCCATCGCCCATTCCCAGCCCTGGCTAACAGAGGCCAGGGACACCATCCTGGCTGACAGCCATCGAGGGACCCAACCTCCATGAATCTACCGAGCTCCTTTTTGAACCCTGTTCAAGTCCTGGCTTTGACCACATCCTCTGGCGAGGAGTTCCGCAGGTTGGCTGTGTGCTGCATGAAGAACAACTTCCCTTGGTTTGCTGGAAACCTGCTGCCTGTTGATTTCATTGGGTGGCCCCTCGTTCTTCTGTGGAGGGAACAAGTCCGTTTCCTTCTTCACTTTCCCCACCCCAGTCGTGATTTGACAACCGCGATCCCCTCCCCCTTCGTCTCCCCTTGTGTAAGCAGACAAGTCCCCGTCTCATTAATCTCCTCACACGACAGTCCCTGAGGATTCCCCCTCAGCGACCCCGCGGGAGCTGGCCGGCTCCTTTCGGCCGCTCCGGAAAATAGCAGCGATTGGTCTCCGGACCCGCCCTCCCCGCCGCCAAACGGCTCCGTAGCTCCCCCGTGTCGGGGGGTCCTTGGCCGCTGCCCCCGGGCGCCCACCCGCCCGCACAACTCACCTTCCTCGTCGAAGTCTGTCAACTGAAAGTTTTGGTTGTCATGGTCAGCGGTGCAGGCCAGCTCGTCCCTGGGCCCCCAGAGCACCGTCCCGTAGCTCGCTTCCCCAGAGCCCTTCATCACCACGAGGGAGGCATTGAGGGATGTGAGTTTGGCATTGTGTCTGCTCCCAACCGAGATGTTGCCGGGGAAGAAGTCTGTGACCAGGCAGGCCAACAGATTCTTGTTGTCCGACGTCAGAGGGTAGATGCTGGGTGGAGAGTTGTCGAGCTCTGTGGAAGGGAAAAGCCGGAGAGCCGGGCTCAGGCATCGTGTCACTGGAGGCCTTGTCCACATTGGCACCGTGTGGGGCCAAACCAGGGGGAGCGGCAAAGCTCGGGGTCCTGGCTTGTCGGCCCGTCGCTAGCAGCCGCCCGGCCTGTGCCTGGTCTCTGCAGCCCCCCGGGGTGCCCCGAATGTGGCTTTCCCGTAGCGAACGTGCCAGGCTGTGACGCGGCGACCCGGAGCCGTGTGTCTGGGCGGCTCGAGTCCGGCGGCGGGCAGCCGGGACGGGCGGAACGGAGGGGACGCCGGCGGGAGAGAGGGAGAGGGCGGGTACAAGGGCTGATGTCGGAGGAGTAAGGAGCAGTGGGTAGAGCGCAGAGGCTGCGTCTACACGGCGCCCTTCACTCGCGCTCCCATACCCCACATGCGCCCCGCCAGTTGTGTGTCTTGTTAGGTGTCTCGGGGCTCCCGGGGGCGCCCCAGAGCTGGGTCCCCGCCCCGCCGGTCGCCCCTTTGTGCCGAGTCGCCGGCGGGGCAGGGACCCGGGGCTGCTCCAGCCGCTGCCCGTCGCCCACGTTTTCCTGTCGCTCTGAGCGAGCAGGGCGGGCGTCTCTGCGAACGGGGCCGGGCCGAGCCAGGCCCTACGACGCGGCCGGCCAACCACCCTCATGGCCTCGCCCGTTTGGACTCTGAGCTGCCCCCGGGTGACTCGGGGATGGATGAGGGGCACTGACGGCCTTGCCCTCCGCCCAGCAACCCCCAGGACTGCCCCCGGCTGCACCGGCATCTGCTCCTCCCTTCAGTCGGTGAACCGTCCCGGTTTTGCCCCCCCCCTGGGACCTCGGGGGGCGGGGCTGCGGGAAGGATTTTCACGTCACAGATTCAGCGCTTGCGCCTCTCCTTGAGCTTCCCATTTGGCGCCTTCCGCGTGGTGGCTGGGCCTCTCGGAGGCATTCCTGCCCCAGGGGAAACTGAGGCAGAGAGCGCGCATGGCAAAGAAACAGAACCAGCACTGGGGGTGGGGTTGGTTTTTCAATGGAAACCAAACGTCTCTGAATCTTAATTGCCATCAACATTTCAGCGTCTGAAACTTGTTTTTCAAAGGGGGTGGGGTGGAGGAAACACCCACTTCCGCAGCAGCTCGGCCCCACGCCGGCTCCAAGCAGCGCCCAAAGCCCCACTCACTGAAGGCCGAACAGTTTAGAAAATCCACCTACAGAGGAAGCTTTTCACACTCACAGGCTGCGTCTACACTGGCAGGATTTTCTGCAAATGCTTTTAACGGAAACGTTTTCCGTTAAAAGCACTTTTGGAACAGAGCGTCTAGATTGGCAGGACGCGTTTCCACAAAAGCTCTTTTTGCAGAAAAGCGTCCGTGGCCAATCTCGACCCGCTTTTCCGCAAAAACGCCCCAATCGCCATTTTCGCCATCGGGGCTTCTTTGCGCAAAACAAATCTGAGCTGTCTGCACTGGCCCTTTTGTGCAAAAGGACTTTTGCCTGAACGGGAGCAGCATCGTATTTCCGCAAGAAGCACTGATTTCTTACAGTGCTTTTGCGGAAATTCAAGCGTCCATCTGGCAAGTTTTTCCGGAAAAACTGGCCAGTCTAGACACAGCCATAAAGTTCACTCATTTTCTCTTGGCTGGGATTGGCCTGCTCCAGGAGCGAGACCCCGCTGACGTTACAATTGCTGGTGGGAAAATCGGCAGCTTCACGGATCTCGGCCTTCAGACTCTGAATTAGGACATGAGCACTAGTCTGTTACGCGCTGGTTTGTCACTTTGTCCCGCACCGACCGACTCGGCTCCCCCGACGCTCTGGCTGAGTTAGGAAACTCCCGTGGGAGCAGCAGGAGTCTGTTCCAGCTCAGACACTGCCCTAGGCCTGGCGTTCCCACCCCTTACGGATCGGCCCCTCTCCGAGAGCATGCAGGGAAACGCCTTTGTGTGCAGCACAGAGGAGAGACTCCCTGGGGGTGTGATGGCGTCTCAGTCTAGCTGCATAGGTAGACTCCATAGAGATATAGAGACCAAGAGAGATAGATATTACACACACACACACACACACACACACACACACACACACACGGAATGTGCAGAGATCTATCTCACACACACACACACACACACACACACACACACACACACACAGAGTGGGATTGTGCAGAGATCTATCACACACACACACACACACACACACACACACACACAGACACACACACAGAGTGGGATTGTGCAGAGATCTATCTCACACACGCTTCGGACTCGGGCCTCTCCCAGGCTCAGGACGCTGAGCCAGGCCCCTACCGCGTACGTCAAAAAAACCTGTGTTAGACTGAATTTCCCTCCCCAGGGCCTGCCGGTTCTCTGCCACCCCGAGGTGGGGGCGGGTGTAGACGCGGGATGAACTGGCCAAGCCCTGGCACTCTGGGTCTATTTACACAAGGGTGCGACGCTAAGGAAATGGCTGGATGGATTCAGCACCTGCCAACCCTTCTTCGGCTGGTCGAGAATCCACCAAATCGCCAGCTGGCTCCTCACCCCGGAGTGCGTCTTGCACCGTCTACCGGGGAGCTACAATCACCCGGACACGCTACGCGGGACTGCCCGCTGGCCCCGGAACCGGTCTCTGCTGTCTAGTTTAGAGAGGTTGTCCAAGAACTCCCCCCCCACGGGAAGAGCGAGGGCCGACCCTCCTCTTCTAACGTAAGTCGAGGTGAGAGCGTGGTTCTGCCAGGCCCGGGGGATTGTGAAACCAACCAGAAAAGAGACTAAACCGCCCAACAAGGACAGTCCTCAGCTCAAAAAAGGTCTACGGGCATTAGAAACGCTTCAGAGAATCAGAGAATCAGAGAACACTAGGACTGGAAGGGACCTCGAGAGTCATCGAGTCCAGTCCCCTGCCCTCATGGCAGGACCCAGCACTGTCTAGACCATCCCTGATAGACATTTATCTAACCTGCTCTTACATATCTCCACAGATGGGGATTCCACAACCTCCCTGGGCAACTCATTCCAGTGTTTCACCCCCCTGACAGGCAGGAACTTTTTCCTAATGTCCAACCTAAACCTCCCCTGCTGCAGTTTAAGCCCATTGCTTCTTGTTCTATCCTCAGAGGCCAAGATGAACAAGTTTTCTCCCTCCTCCTTGTGACACCCTTTTAGATACCTGAAAACTGCTTCATGTCCCCCCTCAGTCTTCTCTTTTCCAAACTAAACAAGCCCAATTCTTTCACCCTTCCCTCACAGCTCATGTTCTCTAGACCTTTCACCATTCTCATTGCTCTTCTCTGGACCCTCTCCAATTTCTCCACATCTTTCTTGAAATGCGGTGCCCAGAACTGGACACAATTCTCCAACTGAGGCCTAACCAATGCAGAGCAGAGCGGAAGAATGACTTCTCGTGTCTTGCTCACAACACTCCTGTTCATGCAGCCCAGAATCATGTTTGCTTTCTTTGCAACAGCATCACACTGCTGACTCATAGAAGGGCAACTAAAATGCTGAAGGGTTTGGAACGGGTCCCCTATGAGGAGAGATTAAAGAGACGGGGACTTTTCAGCTTGGAAACGAGGAGACTAAGGGGGATAGGATCGAGGTCTCACACGGTGAGACCTGCCTCTACAAAATCGGAGGGCCGCTGACCCCACCCTGTCTGATTATTTTCAGGTGTTGTGACACGTGTAAGACTGTTTCCTGTGCATGGAGGGGCGTCTACGCCGCCCCGCTATTGCGAGATCATGAGCGTGACTTGGAAACAAGAGCGCGAGCATCTACCCACCTCGCCCGCCCTGGCCGCGATGAGATTGCAGCCTCTCTGTCTATCTTGGGACACACACGACGCTTCCCAGGAGATCTGAGTGCCTGAGACACCTGTCCCGCCCCTTCTGGTTCAGACGACGTCTCCGACAGCGCTACGGTTTTGCTCGACTTGATCCCAGCCCCTCCACCAAAGTAATGAACCGTCTCCTATCTGCCCCCTGCAGAATAATCCACATTGCGCATCCTTCTTACTTGGTTCCACCTTCACGTGGGTTCCACCCCCGAAGGCGAGTTTGGTTCCCGAGCCTCCTGGTTCACACAGTGAGTCTGGGTACAACCCAAAGTCCAGCTCCCTGCTTTTCTCAGCCTACTTCCTCTTAGCCACGCGGGCTCCAGCTAGGTGTATGTCTCCATAACTTCAGCAACCGATCCTACGATCTGTGTGTAATCAGTCACGCACCCACCTAAATATTACTGTGGCCAGAGCAAAGCCTCAGAGGCACGGGACCCCGCCGCGGCTGCGGCTACATGTCCACACCAAGACCCGGAGCACAGTGTGCTCGGAGCTGTACAAGCTGAACAAGAGAAAGCCCCTGCCTCAATTATGTTCCAGTGGAAATAGACATGACAGGATCATATTCGGAATTTGTAGGTGAGGTCCCGACGCACCAGGAATAATTTGTCCCAGGTCACACCAGGAAACACTGGCAGAACTGGAAAGAAATCCCCCGTTGTTCTCAGTCTCTGGCCACTGACTTAACACGACAGTTCTAGGGAAAAAACCATCTTTGTAGGGCCGAGGAAACAAAGTGGATTTCTTGATTTACAGCTGGCTGGAGAAATTCCTGCCAAACCTCTCTCCAAGGGAAATGGTCATGGAAGCTGCCTGCTCTCCCCCAAAATGACTATTTCTACTCCTCCTCGGAAAACCCAAAGAATCTGACAATCCAAACTGGTTGGGTGGCAACGGAGAAGTTTCCCCTGGTTTCCAGTTGCTGGAAATGGAGATAGTGTTTAGGTTTTACACTAAAAAGTTGACTTTTTCTGACGCCAATTCCAAGGCGAACCCAACGCCAAACAAAAAACCCAACCCTGTTGTGTCTGAAAAAATCCTTCCATTTTCTGATCGCCTCTAATTCTTACTGAGCTACTCAACCCGCCAGTGAACCTCACGAAGGCGCCTGGGGGCTTAGTGTAAATCAGCATTGCCCCACGATTTCAGAAGAGCCAACGGTTGCCGATTGACAGCGACCGAGGGACTAGCCCCGGGTGCCTGTGTAGAATTCCAGCCTGAATGACGTTGACAAACCAGTATTGTTGGGTTTTGGGTTTTTTTTTAAAGCTGGGTTCTTAAACGTACCTGGCGAGACCAGGAGTTGGGTCCCTGCTCCAAAGGTGAGTTTGTTGTAGCCCCCGGTACTCACACCTGGGCACGATGCTCTACAAAATGGTGTGCGGCGTACACAGGGGGAGAGGGAGACCAATCAGGGCAGTAGACCGACCAGATCTTTCTGGGGGTGGCGTCTCGTGGGAAGTGGACGGAATTCGCTGCACTTGGCTTATTTAAAGTACTTGTACGGCTTGAACCTCTCCAGTCCGGCATACTCTGGCCTGGCGACCTCCATGGTCCGGCAGGATTTTAGTTAGCCAGGTAGCATGGGTGCGGCCAAGTTTCCTGCCATCCCATGAAGTTTGTTGACAGCCCCCAGTCCTGGCTCTCGGTGTTCGGTGGGTTACTTAGCTCTAATTGACCCCTCTAATCAGAGCCCAGCGAGCAGGGGAAGTGTGGGTCATGCTGCTAGATAACATTAACCTCCCGTGGTCGGCAAAGTCTCTGGTTCAGAATCGGTCCGGTCCCGAGGGAGCCGGACTAGAGAGGTTCTACATGTACCATGTTATTTATCAAATCTCCGTTGGCCCAGACGCTCTGGTGATGGAAATTGATGGACAAGAGAGGAAAGACTGGACGCCCACTAGACAACGGATCCCTTAACTATTACAATACCATAAGAACAGCCAGACTGGGGCAGAGCAAAGGCCCATCCAGCCCCGTGTCCCGTCTGCCCACAGTGGCCAATGCCAGGTGCCCCAGAGGGAGTGAACACAACAGGGAATCCTCCCGTCTCTCTCTCCCGTTGTCCATTCCCAGCTTCCGGCAAACAGAGGCCAGGGACACCATTCCTGTGCTTCCTGGCTAACCATCAATCAACCTATCCCCCAGGAATCTATCTAGCTCTTTTTTGAACCCTGTTATGGTCTTGGACTTCACAACATCCTCTGGCGAGGAGTTCCACAGGTTGGCTGTAAAGAAAGGCTTCCTTTGGTTTGTTTTATACCTGGTCCCTGTGGTGACCCCTGGTTCTGGGAAAGAGTAAATAACTCTTCTTTAATCCCGTTCTCCACACCCGTCGGGATTTTCTAGACCAAACATTCGCTATTAAACCTCCACCCGCAAGGGCCCTGCCAGACTCGCTGGGAGTCCCACTGCCCTTGCCACGGTGCAAAGGAATCCAAGGCTGGCAGCTTACGGGGCTGGACGAGAAGCCGCGTTCCTTTCCCAAAGTGGAGCTCGTAGCTGTTGATGTTCACACACAGTGGTTCGGGGCACAACAAGAACGTGCCCAGACTGGCTCGCCCCCCACCCCCGCGCCCTCCGCTCGCCCCTCTCCCAGTTCCCTGACTGCCTCCCTCAGCGACACACGCCCCGTCCCCTGTCTCTGCCGGGGGACGTAGCGGGAGGCGCGTCGCTGGGGCCGGTGGAATGAGTCTTGGCTGCTCCCTGGTGTGACGAGAACCCGACTCGTTCCACCGGGCTCAGAGCTTGCCCGGGGTATAACAATCCCGAGTCTTCATACCCCGCGTGGGAGCCGTCAGGGCGAGGCGGGGCGGTGCCTAGAGCCTGCGAATCCCTGGAGGTGATCGGATCAGAACCCCAGAACCCCAGGGCTGGAGGAGACCTCAGGAGTCATCAAGTCCAGCCCCCTGCCCAAGGCAGGACCAACCCAACTCAATCAACCCGGCCAGGACTTGGTCAAGCTGGGACTTGAGCACCTCTAGGGATGGAGACTCCACCCCTCCCCAGGGAACCCAGCCCAGCGCTTCCCACCCGCCTAGGGACATCGATTTTCCTAATCTCCATCCTAGACCCCCCCACTGTAACTTGAGCCCATTGCTCCTCGTTCTGCCCCCACTGCGAACAGCCTCTCGCCATCCTCTCTGGAACCCACCTCGGGTCGCTGAAGGCTGCTCCCAAATCCCCCCCGCTCTTCCCAATCCATGTGAGAGCCTTTGTCTGTGCGGCGCTGGATACAGAGCTTGGATCTAGAGCCGTGCACATTTGCGGATCTCTGCTTTGTATCTGCAGCCGCGCACGTCCATGCAGATATCCATGGCTCATTGCCGCCGACACAGACGCGGCCGCAGATACATGCTGTGTCCACGCAGAGCTCTAATGATTTCCCTTCTTTCTTTCTTTCCACTGCCATCCCGGCCTATCCCTCCTTCCCATCGGAGTATCTACCTGAGTCTATCCTCAGACTCAAAGTGCCTTCTGGCTCGGAATAGTCTGTAAGGCATATTTAACAACATCCATCCGCAGTGTGCGTATGTCACTTTCTGCCCATCCCCACAGTGTCAAACCACAGAGCAGGGTATTTTCTCCTAATCCCGCACGGTTATGTTTGACTCGGACTGGGGCAACAGCAACCAAGACAATTCTTTAGCCAACTCCGATGGACACGCCAAACTTTCTGAGAGCCCCCTGAAAATCCCTCCTAATGCTGGTTAAATATCGAAGGATAAATCATCTGGTTACTTTTCCCATCAAAGGCCTTTACAAAACGTGTCCACTCGCTCTCGAGATGACGGAATAACGCCCACATACGGTTTTGTGATCGTTTTCTCATCCATTAGTGAATGGCCGATTCACTAATCCCCCCCCACCCATAATTCAGTCAACTTTGAACACCTTGACGGTGGTTTGTTTCGCAAGGGGTTCCGTACTCACCGGGTACGACCGATACTGTTGTTCCTTTGCCGAAGATGAGCTTATTTCCTGCCCCATAGTTCACACTGTGCTACGCCTGGTATCAAAAACAGAGCTAAGCTCACCGAACCCGTTCCTCGCTCCATTCATTGGCACCGACCTCCACACCATGGATCTAGACCGCGTCTAGGGAAGCCAGGGAACAGTCACCAAGGTCTGGACTATTCTCGCCGAAGACCCTCCGGACACGACTTAGCAGCAAGAATGGAACGACTCCACCCAGGGGAAGAACGACACAGAGGGACGGACGGGGGTGAACTTCCACAGACTTTCCCAAATGGCCTGTGTGTCTTTGCTGGGCGACCCGTGTAACGACGTGATAATTTGAGAGCGAGATTTTCACAGGCCCCTCCAGGAGGTCAGCGCTGGCTGAGAGATCGAGCAGCGCGGCAAACGTAGCTTGTTGGATTTCAGCTTTGAAAGCCAACTGGTGCGTTGTTGTAGTCATACAAATCCCCCCCTTTCATGTTTGCTGCCCGAAGGGAGTTAGGTGCCGTTGAAATTCCACAGGAGCAAGGTGCCCGACTCCCTCAGGTTCCTGTGGCATTGTCAAGGCACTAATCAGAGCCCTCCACGCCCTGTCCACCCGGCGGGCGAGCAGTGCGGCGCCTACCCTGCGGCTGGAGATACGGCGAACAGAGAGGGCGAGGCGGGCCGGACACAGCCGATCTACCCCCCAGCTCGCTGCACGCTCGCTTGGCACGCAGACACGCCCGAAGGGTCCTTCTGCCCTCGGCTCCAGTAGGATGAATCTATGGCCTATTAGTTGTAGGACTGGGGCACATATAGGCCTCAACCGAGATCTGGGCCCTGTCCAGACCCCACGGTGAGAGAGCCCATGACGCATTAGTCTACTTAGCCAAGATGAGATAATTGCACAAAAGAGGGACAATTGCTCCCATTTTACAGACGTGCAACTGAGGCCCAGAGACACGATGTCTCTTCCAAAGGAGTTGAGTTCCAAAGGGGGTTGCTTGTCCAGTGGGAGATGGGCATCTAATTCCCCTAGGCTCCCCTTGCCGAAGGGGTTTATTGCCAGGTCTCCCATGGAGTCAGGAATTGAACCCATCTGAGTCCCAGTCCAGCCCCCAACCATTGATGCTTTGCCCCCGCTCGGTGCTGAGGCTGTGCCCCTCACCGTGGCCTCAGGGCACGTGGCTGAGACTGGAATGGGGCTCGCAGAGGATGGGAAGCCAGCTCACTCGGGGTAACCAGAAATTGGTCCCACGTCCAAAGACCAGCTCCCCCCTGTGCGCCCACAACACGGCGTGTCCGTGTGGTCACACGGGGGCTCCAAGGCTAAGAAGCTGACCGGTGTGAAATGGCAGCGCCGGGGGCCAGCAGGGACCAGGCAGCGTGCGGCCAATGGGACCCGTGTGCTCCTTCGAGGAGAAGACGACTCAGCTCCCATCGAACTGATCACGTGTAGCCCCAAAGAACCGGCCGCCCCAGAGCGATCTGGCCTCCTCCGCTGGGCCCCAGCCCCCACGGGAGCGACAGGCGAGATTAAGGTTTTGGGGGGTACCTTATCTACCAGGCTTGGGAATAAAACTTCCCCCCCAAATCTTAACAACCTAGATTCTGGGGATAAAACTCCGCTGCCACCACCCAAATCTTGATAAAGCCACCAGGGAGAGACTGCTTGGGAAACCTCCCCCTAAAGTACAAACCAGCACGCAACCATTAACCAGTCCCAGGTTAATCAAGGGAAAAGAGAAAGAATGTTTCTTATCCCCGCACGAGTCCTGTTGCGAGCGCCATGACTAGACGGAAAAGTCACTAAATAACAGACCCCTGGAGAAACGCCAGGGGCCGAGAGCGGAGTCACAAAGGAAAGGAAAACAGCAGATCCCAGTTTCCAAAGCAGGAAGTAATAAACCTGACGGACTGATCTGAACTTCCCCACTCACAGAAGGTGCAGGACGGTTTCTTGGCGAGAGAGACCCGTCTGTCTCCCTCAGTAGCTGCAGGAACTCTCGGAAAAGAGGGAAAACCCCCAAATTCCTTTGCCCCAGTTTGAAATTCCGACCTACATTCCCATGGAGCACTCCACCTGGCTAGGCGGGTTAACCCCTTAGTCTCCAGGCCGCCGGCCATCTCATGATCATGACACGGCCTCTGTGCTGACTCCTCACCTTTTTCCTGCCCCTTTGGCCCCAGTTCTGTCCCCCCCTCAAGGACCAAGCTGAGCCGGTGTCCGTCCTGCCTGCCTGCCTGCAACACGCTCGCCCCTCCGCCCGCCAGCCCCTAGCAGCGCCAAGCGTCTCTGCCCAGGGTCGGGCCACGTGGCCATTCACGGCATTCCAAGTCCGGCAGGAGTCCCAGACCACGGCCTCCTTCCACGGGGGAGCCGCCCAACCCACGAGCCGCCAGACGGAGCGGGCCGGGCCCCGCAGCGTGTGGGAAGAGCCGCAGAAGCAGAACTGTGCGGCCAAGGCCACACGGGAACAGACCCGAATGCCTAGAATTGGACGCCGCTGCCCTGTCCACTAGGCCGCGCTGCCACGTCTAAGGCCGCACTTACGTGGGTCCACTCGAACTCTGGTTCCAGCCCCGAAAGTGAGTCTGGCCCCAGCGCCGGCATTATTCCCACAGTGCTTGCTGCTGTGACAGAAACCTCTTCCCTCCCCCACCTCCCTGGGGACCGAGCGGGGGGCAGGCAGGAATGGCCTGTCTGGGTCCAGAAACCCCCCTGGAACCTGCTCAGAGCCCGGTCAAGGTCTATCGCCAGGCTCCGGCTCCTCAGAGCGTCCGTCGGGGTTCAACAGGCTGCCCGTCGGCCGCCTGGCATTCGGGATGGGCAGCGCGGAGAGAGCGGGGAAGGGGGAGGGCAGATTCACCCCCTGCAAGCTCACAGCACCCCCAGGCATCGTCGCTACCCCAGTAACCGGCGTGGTTATTACCCCCTGCCCTTCCCAATGACGTGTCCCGTGAGGCGCAGGGCGGGCGCGAAGGGGGGACGCGCTCGCCTCTTACTTGGCTTCACACAGAGCCTGGTCCCGCGCCCGAAGACGAGTTCGTAGCCACCCGTGTTCACACCGTGCGTGTGAGCCCTACAAAAATCCCCCCGAGCCCCCGCACAGAGAAACGCACCACGTCTGTCCTGCTCCCTCCACCCTGGGACGGCCTGACTGGCACACACGGCGTTTGTCCTTCCATCGTCCTCCCGCCCCCCAGTCCGAGTGCTGCCCTCTTGGAAAGTCTTCAGGCGAGAATGGCAAAGCAGGCGAAGGGAATTAGAGTCAGAGGGGCAGAGTTTGAAACACGCCCAACGTATTAACGAGTTCGCTCCGACAGGTTTCCAACGGGACTTTTCAATCGATTTTAAGACCGGATGGGATCACTAGACAGTCTAGTCTGACCGCCCATCGCTTTGGACCAAAGCGTGTCCTCCGGGAGGACACCAAGTCCCTGCCTAAAGACGTCAAGGACGATTCTCGGTTTCCCTTTGGGATTTTGTTCCGTTGGTAAATCAGCCTCAATCTAGAAAGCAAAATCTTGCGCTTTGCTTCTACTCTCAATCTACCCGGATGTAACCGCTTCTCATGGGCTCTCCACCAGACTCCCCTCTGCGTGGGGAACTTGGACACCACGGTCAGGTCAGCACCTCAGCGTGTTTTCACACGCCGCACAGACCCAATCTTCACACCTCAGCGGGAGGCCTTTTCTCCTGCACTCAGAGAAGTGCTCCGGCTTGTTCCCCATGCACTCGGACACCCCTTCTTAACCTCACTGATCTTCAGTGAATGCCAAAGTCATCCTAATTCACGAATGGTGTGAATAAAACCATCCAAAGTCACTTTCATTCTAGATACTTGTCTCCATGGGGCTTTAATCCAGTTTGTTCTGTCCACTTTGAACATGGATTTGGATTAACCTTCCTGAGCGTCCCCATGTAGACACACCGGGTTTGTCTAGATACAGGGTTTTTTGACAAAAGTTGGCTTTGGTCGAAAAAACGATACCTGCGTCTACACTACCGCTGTGCTCTGTCAACAGTGAGTCGACAGAATATGGTGGTTTTGTCGATGGTGGTAAACCTCATTCTACGAGGCAGAACGCCTTTTGTCGATGGTACTCTTTCAAAAGCAGGTGCTATTGCATGAAAACTGTGCTTTTTCGAAAGAGCACGTCTACACTCTCTTTCGAAAAAGCGAGCCGCTTTCTCAAAAATCCCCCAAACCTTCTTGTTGCCTAGACACTCTTTTTTGACAGAGGCTTTTTTGAAAGATACTTTAGGAAAAGCCTCTGTCGAAAAAGGGGTACAGTCTAGAGGTAGCCACAGAGGCTACTTGGGCAGCCCCGCCCGCAAGCAATGTCATTGCTACTCCCCGTTCCCCGTCCCCAGCCCCGGAACGTGGGTCGTCTTACTTGGTCTCACGCTCAGGCGGGTTCCAGCCCCAAAGACGAGTTTGCCCCCAGCTCCTCCGAGTTCACACCGTGATGGGCCCTGTGACGGAAACCCAGCCCCGCTCTGCCCACCCTCTCCTTGCCCTGTGGGGCACCCCGGGGAACCCGTCACGGATTTCCCCAGGGGGTACAGAAGATCGTCCAGACGGGGTCAGCCCAAAGGCCCATCCAGCCCAGTCTCCTGTCTGCCGACCGTGGCCACTGCCAGGTGCCCCAGAGGGAGGGAACCGAACAGGGAATGATCGAGCGATCTCTCCCCCCTCCGACACACAGACGCTGGGGACGCCATTCCTGACCCAGCCTGACGGTGGACACTGGCCTGGATGGACCTTGGTGTGTTATGTGACAAATTCCTGCCTGGTCTCACGGCCAGACTTGTACAGGTGTTTAGGCTCCTAGCGGGCGTTTCAGAAGCTCCTAGAACTGACAGGTGTCAAGGGGAGTTGGGCACTTTTGGAAGTACAACAGGGCTCCTGTCCACAGCCGTAGGTGCTGGATCACCTGGAACATCTCCCCCTGGACGTCGGGAGTGTCTTTGACAGTTTCACCCCTCATTTTCTTTCTTTTCTGCACCAGCACCACACTCGGGATCCCAACGTAATGGCTTCATTGTCTGTTTTCAGCTCATGGCTATACTCATGGGGAGTGACCGAGAACACGGCCCCTTTCCGACTGTGAGCCGGTTCGTAGCATACGCCCTGCGAGACAAGCCCGGGCACAACCGTCCGTGGCATCCCGGCCACAAGCAATGAAATGTCAGTTCCCTACAACAATGAGAATCCTAGAGCTGGCAGGAGGCACCGAGTCCAGCCCCCTGCCCAAGGCAGGACCAACCCAACTCAATCATCCCAGCCAGGGCTTGGTCAAGTCAAGACTTAAACGCCTCTAGGGATGGAGACTCCACCCCCTCCCTAGGGAACCCAGCCCAGTGCTTCCCCATCTGCCTAGGGAAATAGTTTTTCCTAATCTCCAACCTAGACCTCCGCCACCACAACTTGAGCCCATTGCTCCTTGTTCTGCCGTCCGTCACCACTGAGAACAGCCTTTCACAACGATTGACACAACGTCTGTCTCTCCACCTCGCCCAACACACCCCTCTAGCTAGCTCTCGTCACCGTGTAGCTGGGCAACGAACAGAAAGCTGAGTAGCTGAACCTTTCCGATGGAGATTGCAAGCGACTTTCGTGAGTTGTGTGCACAATTTCCTGGAAATGGAAAGGGATTTGGGCGCACAGCTCTCCTGCGCTGCTTTGAAAATCCCCACCCTGTTTTCAACCCCCATCAGTGAGTCAAAGAAGAGTAGCAACCAAGAAATGAAAATATCGCTCAGGTCACCCAAAGCCAAACCAAACATACGAGCTTTGAACTTGAGAACAAATTGGCTCCTCATTGAGCTATAGAAGCAGAATGGCTGATCGAATCGCCAGTACTCACTGGGCTGCACAGCCAACCTGGTTCCTGTCCCGAAGGTGAGTTTTCCAGCTATATTGTTATACACACTGTGCTCTGAGCTTCACCAAAAACCCACTAGACCCCAGGGGTCGGGTTCAGGTCCAACGCCTATCTTTCATGATGAGAATCTGGTTTTTAGGCCCAGACTTTGTAAGAAACATCGTGACACAGGGATGGATGGATGGATGGACAGACAGCCTGGAAATAGACATACTCAGTAGAGTGGAAACTTCGTCCCCACCCCAGCCTGGAGTTTTCTCACATTGCTACTCAAGCAGCGCGATGCAGTCTCCCTGGAATAGTAGTTGCTGGTAACTTTGTCAGACAGATCTCATGTCCACGCAGTACTCATTCCCCACTCTAAGACCACAAAGATGATCTTTTCTAAGGGTGAGCTAGGGCTGGGGTACCAGACCAAGGCTGTTCTATACCTACCCACCATGGATACACCCAACTTCCTAAGATGCCCCTGCAAATCCCATCTTACTGTTGGCCAAGTAATATTGGTGGCTAAATTACCTGATTAATTTTGCTTTCATTTTTCACTTACGACCCTTGTAAATAAACGTCTTTACTCTCGGGTGACCAAATACTATTCGGAGACGTGTTTGCAATAGCACCTCATCAGCTCGTGAAACACTTACTCATTATTTTCCCCATCATTCAATAGACACTCAGCGCCCTTTGGCACGGATTTGCCTTGCAACTGGGTCCCGTACTCACTGGGTTTGATGGATAATTTTGTTCCTGTGCCGAACAGGAGTTTATCTGCTGTCCCAGAGCCCACACTGTGAAATACGTCGTATCAAAAACAGGCCTCGGCTCACAGGCCGTTCCTCAGTGTCCGTTCCTTGACACTGCTCTCGGCACAATGGGCGAGGTATTCCAGTGGTCACCGCGCCCGTCAGAAAAGGAAGGATCCTCCCACAAAGGTCTCGGCCAGTCCCTGGGAGGAATCTTCCCAGCAGGAAACCGGTCCCAGCCAGGGCGAGGCCTTTCGAGAGCAGGCGGGGAAGCGAGGTGGATGAATTCCCATTAAAAACCAAGGAGATTTGCGTTCCTAAACCTCCATGTGTGCCGTTGCACCTCTCACCCAGTCATGCTTAAATACCCATTTTGGGGGGAGATTCCCAGAGGATCCCTGCTGTGTCCATTGGCATATGGGCCGTGGTACTGATCAGACGGAGAACTTCAGTCTCTGAGAGCCCCCCTTTAGAAATCTAACTGGAATGTCGGCAAAGGCCTAGGACTTTGACTCCATGGCTGCCGTCCTAAGGGAGTTAGGTGCCCGTATCCCATTGAAATTCAACTGGAGTTGGGTGCCTGGCTCCTTGGACATTTTCATGGCACTCTTCAGCCATTAACTAGGGACCCCCACACCCTGCCTGTGGGGCAGGGAAGCCTGGCTGGGCCCGTGGCACGGGGGAGAGCTGTTGAACAGCTGGTGTGCGGCGTGCTGGAGTGCCGGAGATTTAGACCCCTTGCCATGTCGACCCCCCGGGGGTGTTCCACTGGGGCACATCTCCACTGGCATTATTCCTATGACAAGGACATGTAAAGGCACCAGCTAAGCTCAAGACCCCCGGTCACCCAGCTGCGAGACCAACTCAACTCTTCAAGGCAGGAACTAACTCTACACAAGACACAGAAGAGGGAAGAGGCACCTAATTCCCCTAGGCTCATTGGAAAAACATCCTTGCCTACGAGATTGATTGCCAAATGTCTCTCACAGTCAAGACAGGAACTGACCCCAGATCATCCGAGTTCCAATCCAGCTCCCTAAAGGTCTGACCCCTGCCTCCTCCCTTGTTCTTTTCCTCTTTCAGCTCTCAAGCCATGCCCATCACCGTGGCACCTGGCCGAGGGACATTAGAATAGGGCTCGCAGAGGATGGACAATCGGCTCACCTGGGGTCACCAGAAGTTTGGTCCCATGTCCAAAGACCAGCTTCCCCAGTGTTCCAGTGTTTACACCGTGGTACGAGGCCCTACAAAATGGCGTGTCTGTGCGGGGACATGGGACTCGAGAGTGAAGATTCTAGACAGAGGGTTGGGCTGCGAAACGGCTGGTTGGACCGCGGGTTGCTATCCCACAGGGACAGACACCAGGCACCTAAGGGGACTTAGTTGAAGACGTCTCATCCCAAGTTCGAAACTAGAGCCCATGGACACTAACTGGATCACGTTTAGCAGCAATGAACCGCTCCCCCAGAACACTCAACCTAGCCACACGGATGCCTCCCATCCCAAAGTAGCGGGACGGACGAACGGACAGACGCACTCGGAGCTCACTTCACGGACCCATTCGCTAGAACAACACGGCACTTGCGTGTTTTTACGTTGCCATTCCAAATGGCCCCTTCTCTCGCGAGGTAGAGCTAACCGCTCCTTGGCTAGTTGAGATTAATCCAAGGCATCTCTCTTACTTGGCCTAATGAGGAGCCCCAGCCCCTTCCAAAGATTAATTTGTAGCCATCCTGGTTCACACAGGGTCTATCACGACAATCAAAACTTCCCCAGGGCCATCCTGTCCACACCTGTTCCACCGTCCTCCTTCCCGTCCTTTGGTTTCTTGGTTGCCATACACCTCGCTTGTTCCGGCTCGCCCAACGATTTCCTGTGCCCCCATGAGTCCTACGTCTCTAAATCCCCTTTCAGACCAAACTAAGCAATGCCTCTTCCTACCGCTCCGACTTCAGCGCAACCTCGTGTCTTAGTCCCGTCGTAACGCCTGGAATCCCCATCCAACGGCAGCGCTGTGGGGTGGTTTTTTGCCTTCCTACTGTAGGACCTAGGTCCAACAGCTGTTGCATTAGGGGGCTACCCAAAACACACAGCTACCCAAAACACATAGGCTACGTCTAGACTAGCATGATTTTCCGGAAATGCTTTTAATGGAAAAGTTTTCCGTTAAAAGCATTTTTGGAGAAGAGCATCTAGATTGGCGCGGAGTTCACGTTATAACGATGCGCTTTTGCAGAAAAGTGTCTGTGCCAATCTAGACGCACTTTTGTGCAAAAAAGCCCCGATGGCCATTTTCGCGATCGGGGCTTTTTTGCACAAAACAAATCTGAGCTGTCTACACTGGCCCTTTTGCGCAAAAGTTTTGCACAAAAGGGACTTTTTCCCAAATGGGAGCAGCATATTATTTCCGCAAAAAGCACTGATTTCTTACAGTAGGAAGTCAGTGCTTTTGCAGAAATTCAAGTGGCCAGTGTAGACAGCTGGCAAGTTTTTCCAGAAAAGCGGCTGATTTTCCGGAAAAACTGGCCAGTCTAGACACAGCCAGAGTCTCTGCCCCACCATCTAGAACAGGAAGGGTGGTATGGGAAAGAGGCAAAATTACGCGTGCAAGGTTACAGCACAGAGAACAGGAACAATCCTGGAGGGTCTAGAATCTAACCCTGCTCCCCTGTCCACTAGGCCGCGCTGCCCCATCTAAGGCCGCACTTACTTGGGTCCACTCGTAATCTGGTTCCAGCCCCGAAAGTGAGTTTGGCCCCAGAACTTCCATAGTCCACACAGTGCTTGATGCTGTGACAAAAACCTCCTCCCTTCCTGCCCGCTCTTCCTTCTGGCTAGGGTTGGGACCGAGTGGGGGGCAGGCAGGGATGGCCTCTCTGGGTCCAGAACCCCCCCAGGAACATGCTAACAGCCTGGCCAGTGTCCAGCGCCTGGCTCCGCGCCGCCGGTTCTCTTAGCCGGTGGGGGCGATTGGCCACTCAGGTGTGAGTTGGGATTTAACTGCCCGGCTGCCACCTCGCATTAGTGATGGGCAGCACGGTGAGAGTGGGGAAGGGAGATTCACCCCCCTCCAAGCTAACAGCACCCCCCCCCCGGGCATCGTCGCTACCCCAGTAACCGGCTCGGTTATTACCCCCTGCCCTTCCCAATGACGTGTCCCGTGAGGCGCAGGGCGGGCGAGAAGGGGGGACGCGCTCGCCTCTTACTTGGCTTCACACGGAGCCTGGTCCCGCTCCCGAAGATGACTTTGTAGCCACCTGTGTTCACACTGTGCGTGTGAGCCCTACAAAAATCCCCCCGAGCCTCCGCACAGAGAAACGCACCACGTCTGTCCTGCTCCCTCCCACCCTGGGACGGCCTGACTGGCACACACGGCGTTTGTCCTTCCATCGTCCTCCCGCCCCCCAGTCCGAGTGCTGCCCTCTTGGAAAGTCTTCGGGCGAGAATGGCAAAGCAGGCGAAGGGAATTAGAATCAGTGGGGCAGAGTTTGAAACACACCCAACGTATTAACAAGCTCACTCCAACTTTTCAGTGGGACTTTTCAATAGATTTTAAAACCGGACGGGATCACTAGAAGATCTAGTTTGACCCTCTACTACCGCCCATCGCTTTTGACCAAGGTGTCCAGGAAGACACCAAGTCCCTACCTAAAGACTTCAGGGGCGAGTGGATTCTCAGTTTCCCTGAGGATTTTGTTCCGTTGGTTTTGAACGGGACTTTTCAATAGATTTTTAAAACCAGAAGGGATCGTGTGTTCGATCATGGAGTCTGACCTCCTCTTATGGGCCATTGTGAATCAGTCGCCCTGTATTGTTTTTGACTAAAGCAATTTTTTCAGAAAGGCTTCCAGTCTTGACTTGAAAACTTTGGGAGCGAGAGGGAGGATTTGCCATTTCCCTTCACATTTTGGCTAAAATGTAGGACTCTGTTTCTATTTTGAACGTATCTGCGTTTCACTTCCGGCTGTTGGCTTTTGTTACGACTTTCTTAACTGGATTCTCCACCTGGTACCTTCTCCTTAGGGGACATTTACCCACCCTGATCAGCTCAGCGCTTGAACGGGTGTTCGACACCCTTAAATCTCACAGAGAGAGGCATCTTTTCCTGCACTCACATAACTTTGCTCACTCACGTCTTGTGCGTTGACCATTTCCCCTGGAGGGCCATTGAGATTCAGTGAGATCTGTACAAAATCAAGCCTAAATATCTACTGCTGTGAATGACACTAAATCACATTGAGGCCACTTTAATCCTGAGTAAAAGCGTCTACACGGGATTAATGCAACTGAATCAATCCACTTTGAAATGGATTCACTTTCCAGAGCATCCCCAAAACTCACTTACACTAACTCCACAACCCCACCTGCAAGCAATGCCATTGCTACTCCCATGTTCCCAGTCCCCAGCTCCCGGAACATGAATCGTCTTACTTGGTTTCACGCTCAGTTGGGTTCCAGCCCCAAAGACGAGTTTGTCCCCAGCTCCTCCATAGTTCACACTGTGATGGGCCCTGTGACGGAAACCCAGCCCCGCTCTCCACACCCTCTCCTTGCTAATGTAGCCAACGTTCTTTGGGCCAAATCCCAAATTTAAGGACAAGTCCAATGTATCCTTTACTATGTAGGCACAAGAGGAGATTCTGGGTTGAATATGCATTTCCGGGCCACAGGGAGACACAAGTAAGGCTCCGACTTTCAACTGATTAAGCCCTGAATCTAACGTCACATCAGTGGGAGACCAGTACCACCGAGACCCCCATGACTGACGGGCCCAAGGATTTTGCCCCGTGTGAGACATTTGCCCCATGAAACTTAGTCCATGTAAGGCAATGGAAGATACGTCACTGGGAGGTTACAAAATGCCACCAGAAACGGACAGCCTCCCATTGGAAATTCGGTCTCTGAAATCAGGCTTGCTAACCACCATTCACCTGTGCCAATAGGTTTTGTCATTGATCGTTATTAGCAATTCAGTCGTGCTACTCACTGGGTGTCACCGTCACAATGGTCCCACTGCCAAACACCAGCTTGTCTCTGTTAGTATTCACACCGTGATCTGCGGCCTAGCAAAAACCGACCGTGCTTTGCCCTCTCAAAGAGCAGTCGCTCTTTCCTGGGTGTTGTGTATTGGCCACCCCTGGCACTGAGAGCAGAGAGTTGACCTCTCGGTCACGTTGACTGGTTAGAAAGCCGAGCTGCCTGGAGCTCTCCTGCCATCTCGCAAGGGGAATTTTGAATGGCCCCTAGGAATGCATAAGGTAGACGCAGGGTAACATTTTCAAAATGGCCTAAATGACTTAGGGTCAACCCCTCAGCGGGCCTCTGAGCCCAGGTCAACTCGGGGGTCTTTTCTGTGGGGTAGACGTGCCTTTTGGAGGCTAAATTCCATTTCCAAATGACTCAAGGCCAGATTTTTGGGCTCGTAGTGGGAGTTTCAGAAGCATCGCGGTTCACAAAACGGGTTGATTTTACGGGGAGTTAGGTGCTTTTAGAAACACAACAGGACTCCAACCGCAGCTTTAGGTGCCAAAACACCTTCACAATCTGGCCCACGACATCTTCGGTGTCTTGGACGTTTTCACCCTTAAATTTTGTTTTTTTTCCTCACCCCCACTACAGCCAGGAAGACAATATAACAGTTGCATTGTTTCTCTTTTCAACTCATCGTTATACTCACGGGGAGTCACCGAGATCACCGTCCCCTTTCCAAATATGACCCTGTTTGCATCATACGCACTGTGTGACAACCCCATACAAATACAGCCCCGACCCCCCAGCCACAAGCCATGCAATGCCAGTTACCGACAGTAACATACACCACATCTGTCTCTCCACCTCGCCCCTCTAGCTAGCTCTTGTCACCGCACACCTGCGCATGACCGCCGGGCAAAGAACAGGAAGCCATTTTACTAGCTGACCGTTCCGGGCAAAGACTTCAAAGGACGTTAGGGAGTTGGGTGCCCGGTTTCCTGGAAATTGAAAGGACTTTGGCCGCCTCCCCCTCGTACGCTGCTTTGAAATGCCCTGAATCTAACTCTAACCCTGATCCCAGCCTCCGTAAATCAGTCAGTGTAGGAGAGCAGCCACTGGAGAGCAAATACGGCTCAGATCAGTCCAAACCAACCAACCATACAAGTTTTAATGAATCCCCAATCACGGAGCACTAGAACTAGAAGGGACCTCGAGAGTCATGGAGTCCAGTCCCCTGCCCACACGGCAGGACCAAATACTGTCTAGACCATCCCTGATAGACGTTTATCTAACCCACTCTTAAATATCTCCACAGATGGGGATTCCACAACCTCTCTGGGCAACTTATTCCAGTGTTTGACCCCCTTGACGCTTGGGAAGTTTTTCCTAATGTCCAACCTAAACCTCCCTTGCTGCAGTTTAAGCCGTTGGCTCCTTATTGTGTTATCAAAGCAGAACGGCTGATTTTATCGCCAATACTCACTGGGCTTCACAGCCAACCTGGTTCCTGTCCCAAAGACAAGCTTTGTAGCTGTCCCACTATACGCACCGTGCTCCGAGCTTCACCAAAAACCCACTAGACCCAAGGGGTCCGATTCAGGCCTTCCTCCAGTTCAAACACTTATCGTTAATGTAGTTACTCTGGATTTAGGGCCAGTATTGTTAAGAAGCTTTGAGAAGCGGGCTAGATGGACAGACAGACGGATTGAAAACCAGACACATACCTAGTTGAACGGATAATGTTGTCCCCAGCCCAAACGGCTCACTGCTTTTCATATAGACCCCTTAATCCTCCCCAATGCTCAACTACACTAGGGAGCGGGATTTTCAGGGGTTTTCAGTGCTCAGACCCTACTGAAATGTTAATGAGAGTCAGTGGCAGAACCTCCTTCGATTTCTTAAAGAGCCCAAACGCTTGTGCAGAGATCTTGGCCTTGGAACTGGTTCTAATTCTCACATCTTGTTCATTCCTGTGTTGAAAGGGAGAGAGACCTACTTGGAGTGATGGTAACCGTCGTTCCCTTGCCGAAGATCACCTTCCCCCAGTCAGAGCCTCCTACTCACCGTCCTCACCCCCTTTACAAGAAGGCCTTTGCCTTTTCTCTCCTGCAGTCGTTCATTGACATGGGAGAGATTTGCAGAGGCCACAGGGTACCCACGTCCTGTTGATAATCAGTGTTGTTTGGGTATTCTGACCCCATTCTATTTGTACTCGTCCAGGTTTCTTGCAGCTTCTCTTAAGTGTCTGGACTTGATAACCTAGGAAACCTCTTCAGTCCTATGTCTGACCCAGGAAATCTGATCTCCTGTTAGAGCCGGGCATGAATTTTTCAACTAAATGGCTTTAGGTTAAGCAAAAAAAAAAAAAAAAAAAGCACCAATTCATGGAAACCAAAATAGCTCTTGTCACTAGATTGGTTTGGATGAATTTCCCGACTTGAAAAAAATGTGGACGGAAAAAGTTGTGAAAGTGTCTAACTATTTTGTTTTTGTTTGGCTCTGTCTACACTACCAGGCTATTTCGAAATCAACTCCCGGAGTGACTCTTTGGAGATGCGCTGATACATGAGCAGGAGTTGTTATTTCAAAATAAGGGGTTTGACACAGTGGACACGCGCCTTGGTATTTCAAAATAAGGGCAGCTCTTTCGAAAAAACTCCCAAGTGTAGACATGCCCCAAATGAGAATTTCTACTTCACAATGATGTTGATTAAGCTCATGAGACTTTGGGGGAGGAGGTCAATTTGGAAATGAAATGCTTTGACACGACAAACAACATTTTGGAGTGAGCTGAATGGGGGATAAAAACCGTTTTGGGCTTATGAATATTTTTAAGATTCTGATTTTTCATTCTGATTTCAACTGAGGCAAAAAACTTAAACTCTCGAAAATATTCATGGGACGCGAATCCTATTTCCTACCTTTCTACCTAGGCAAGTCTCACTGGAACACATTTGACCACGTGCCTTTCCCAGATTAGAAATAAGGAGACAACTTTTAACAGTGAGAGTCATTAACTGCTGGTTAGTTTACCAAGGGTCACGGTGGAGGATTCATTCATGACTGTGAAATTTTAAATCAGGATTGGATGGCTTCTAGAAAGAATCATACAACCCTAGAATTGGAAGGGACCTCGAGAGTCCAGTCCCCTGCCCTCACGGCAGGACCAAGCACCATCTAGACCATCCCTGACAGGTGTCTGTCCAACCTGCTCTTCAATATCTCCAGCGATAGAGATTCCACAACCTCCCCAGGCAACTTATTCCGGCATTTAACCACCCTGACAGGTAGGAAGTTTTTCCTAATGTCCAACCTGAACCTCCCTTGCTGCAGTTTAAGCTCATTGCTCCTTGTCCTGACCGCAGAGAACTACTCTAGGAATTATTTGGGGCAAAGTCGGTGGCCTGTGTTATCCACAAGGGCAGAGTAGTTAAGCACAATGATTTTGAAATCTACAAATGCATGATTCTGCAAGCAGAAACTAAACTAGTGGGTCAATAAGTACCGGTAACACATTATGAAAAAATATTTCAGATCAGATAACAACAGTGCCTTCACTTTCCTGCGTTTAAACAAAGACACGGCCAGCGTATTTATATGAAACCTACTCTGGCCAGCCCGGTCCCCATGGATTGAATGTGGAAAGCGCTCGGATGGTTGGACACCAGGAAAAACCCCGTTCAGAGCGAGAGAGAGAATGTGGGAAGGAAGGGTACAGAGAAACCGCCACCTACTTGGTTGGACCGACAACTGTGTCCCCAGAGCAAACCGGAGCTGTCTCGCGTTGTTGTCACACAGCATTACGCTGCTTAACGATATCGGTAGCTGTGGCTGTTTGCAGCCGGGAGTTCCACCAACTGAGGCTGGCGTTTTCGGTGGCGTGTGGGCAACCCAGATCCCGGGGAAATTCAAAGACAGCCGAGCGTCCAACGCCTAAGGCTACTTTGAAAACCCCAGTGATTTACCGGTGCCCAACATTTTCACGTAGGTCAGCCCCATCCTTTGGGATAGACCATCTCAACTATCTTCCATCGACTTCTCCTTCCCCCTGCTAACCAAGGGCCCAGTGACCAAAATGTAGGTTTGCACGGCCGTTTTCGTGTTGCATGACATTATGCCTCGGCCTCACACAGAGATGCAAACGGATTTCTCTTCAACACCCCTTTGCGTGGCCAGTAGAGCTACTCGATTTTGCCTGTTCCAAAGTGGTAACGTTTTAGAAAAAGCCGAAAGTGATTTTTGACTCATGGATTTTAGGGGGGTTTTCTTCCGTAGCGGGGGAGAGAAAGTTAGAAAGATCGAACAGTTTTCATAACGTCCTCAAGCGAAAAATACCCGACCCTCCTTGCCCTTCTCTGCCCGTCCGTCCTTCCTGAGGCATCTCTGAGCTAAACAAATGAGTCACCTACTTGGGGTTACAGCCAGGACCGTCCCTCTTCCAAAGGCCAGCTTTCCCCTGCCAGAACTTCCATCCCACCGTACGCGACCCCTTTACGTCAACTCCTCCAGCTTTCCCCACCGGCCTGACTCGCCTGTGGGTGGGCTGATGGGCTGCCCAAGCCATGGAAGGTGCAGAGAGGATATTTGAGAGAGCTAGCTGTGGGTCCCGGTTCCCTTACAAATTTCTTACGGGACAATAGCGAGACATTGAAAAGCACTTGGGCACCCAACTCCCACTGAAATGTACCTGCCTTCCTCCTGTCTGTTCCCTGTTCCCTCCCTCGCACTCCATTGTGGCACACGCTGGTTTTCAGGTGGTAAAAAGATAACGAGTTTTGGTTGAGGATGGGATTTTCAAAGGGCACTAAGGGATTTAGACACGCTAGTGCAGCGAGGTGTGCAGCAGTAGCTACTGATTTGGGTTGTTTTGCACTGTCCTAGCATCAGAGCAGTCAGACGGGGTTGGACCAACGGTCCATCCAGTCCAGTGTCCTGTCTGGTGACAGTGGCCAATGCCAGGTGCCCCAGAGGGAGGGATCACAACAGGTAATCCTCATGTGATCCCTCCTCTGTCACCCCCAGCCAATAGCCATTGATGGACCTGACCTCCATGAATCTATCTAGCTCTTTTTTGAACCCTGTTCAAGTCCTGGCCTTCACACCATCCTCTGGCGAGGAGTTCCACAGGTTGACTGTGCGCTGAGTAAAGAAAAACATCCTTTTGTTTGTTTTAAACCTGCTGCCTATTCATTTCATTTGGTGACCCCTAGTTCTTATATTGTGGGAGCAAGTAAATAACCTTCCCTTATTCACTTTCTCCATACCACTCATGATTGTATAGACCTCTATCCTATCCCCCCTTAGTCTCCTCTTTTCTAAGCTGAAAAGTCCACGTCTTTTTCATCTCTCCTCATAGGGGACCCGTTCCAAATCCCTCAGCGTTTTCATTGCTCTTTTTGGAACTTTCGCAGTTAGGGATCTTGTGACCATGCGTTGCAGAGGTTTATTGATACATTCAGGTGGAGAGTTTCAAGGCAAAGACCCCAAAGGGGCTGGCTACCCAATTCTTGATTAAATGAATGGGAAGCAGAGCCATTAAGCAGCTTCAAAAACGTCCCCCCTCATTCCTACGTCTAAGCACGCAGTTGTGAGTAGTAACAAGTCTACTTACTTGGCGCTACGGTCAGTCTAGTTCCTGCTCCAAAGTAGTATTGATAGCCTTGGTTATCACAGCTTCATAGCCCTTTACAGAAACCTGAGGGGTTGCATCTTCAGCTGGTGCAACTTCCGTGGGAATCAAGAGGGCTGTGGAAGTCCCCTGGTTTTGAACCAGTTGGGGATCTGTCCCCGTTGGCTCCAAGGGACCTCTGGATCTGGCCGTACCAGGGGCACTACACAGATTTACACCAGCTGGACCCAATTTACCACCTTGGGAACTGGTCCTACAGAATGTGATGGATCAATACCACTTCACCCCCCACCCCGGGAGCTGACACCTTAACTTTCAGTGGAATTGGGTTTAATGTCTGGGGGGTGAACCCCAGATGGGGACACGCCACCTACTTGGCTGGACGAAGACTTTGGTACCCTCTCCGAAGAGCAGTTTTCCAACACCTGTGCCGGTGTTCACACACTGTGTCAGGCCATTACTAAAACCTCCCTCTGCCCTCCCCTCTTCCGCACGTGGCTCCCGCCTTCCTGTTTCATTCTCTCCCTCTTTCCCCACACTCCCTGGGGTGCAACAAACGGGACCAAGTCAGGGCATAACGTCAGCCGGAGCTGTCCGGCGTGGCGCTCTAGTTAATATTTTCAACCCCCTGGAGTTTTCACAGCAAGTTGGTGGAAGGAGAGAGAGGCGCATGGGGATGAAAGCCAGGAAATACTCTGAGAAATTAAACCTTGGACCAAGTGAGAGAAGTTTCACAAGGTCCCTTCCCCCTTATTTTTCTCCAAATCTGGTCAAAGAACAGTGAAACCTTTAAAAGCAACAAGGCTAATCTGACGAAGTGGGTCTTTGACCACAAAAGCTTCTGCTCCAATACATCTGTTAGTCTATAAGGTGCTACAGGACTCCTTGTCGCTTTTGCAGATCCAGACTAACTCGGCTACCCCCCGATAAGTGAAACCTTTGTTATCCAGCACTCAGTTAACCAGAAACCTTTGTTATCCGGCACTCTGTTAACTAGAAACCTTTGTTATCCGGCACTCAGTTAACCAGCAACCTTTGTTATCCGGCACTCTGTTAACCAGAAACCTTTGTTATCCAGCACTCAGTTAACCAGAAACCTTTGTTATCTGGCACACTGTTAACCAGAAACCTCTGTTATCCGGCACTCTGTTAACCAGAAACCTTTGTTATCCGGCACTCTGTTAATTAGAAACCTTTGTTATCTGGCACTCTGTTAACCAGAAACCTTTGTTATCCGGCACTCTGTTAACCGGAAACCTTTGTTATCCAGCACTCTGTTAACCGGAAACCTTTGTTATCTGGCACTCTGTTAACCAGAAAACTTTGCTAACCGTCATTGCCCCCAGCCACAATACTGTCACATCTTCAGGTGCACAGGCCTGGCTTGGTTTACCAGGATCAGCTTAACCGTTTTTTATTTAAGAAGTACAAACCATCTTTAACTCAATATAGAAATGTGAGACCAACGGCCTCCCACTACAAAACTACCCATATTAAAAGCTGGACTTTTACTGTTATTGTCCATTGGTTTTTCCTAGGTGGATGGGACCATCAGATAACTGGAATGCCCTACTCCCGAGTGTGGCGGATAACACAGGTTTTACTGAATAATACTTTTTGCCGCTTTGAAAACAGCACGCGGTGTCAGCAGCCCCACACGAAAACGATTGACTACGACTGCCAAAATCCCCTCCCCAATCATAAACCCGCTGACCAGCTTCTAAGTCTTTCAGCATTTGCAAAATGTAGCGATAACAATCCTGTAACAGCGGCCGTGTCTCACGTGATGGCAACCACCCCTCCGTAACCCCAGTGCTCCTATTGTCCACATCCCCCCGAACCAATAACTCATCGTCCAGCCTCCTCCTCCCCCTCCCTGCCTGGGGGCTGCGGTCTGCACTAGGGGGATGTTAACTCCTCGGGTACCATTTTGCTCTGACCTCTCCCAGAAAAGAGGCACCGATTCGGAACTCTGCCAGAGCTTGGCCGGAGGAGATTTCAAAGCGACCTGCAGGGTCTGGCCAGCAGGAGGCCTTGAAAACCCCACCCATCGATTTCAAGGTCAGAAGGGACCCGTATGGCCACCCGCTTGGGCGTCCTGCATCGTGAAGGTTTTCACCCAACGATTCCCATCACTCCTGGTCGACCTGTATCTACACTGCAACGCTACTCCGAAATAACTCAGTCTGTGTCTACCCGGCAGGCAGTTATTTTGAAATGGTGTCAAAATCCTGTCCCGCTAGAGGACTTCTCACCCCCATGGCACGAGGAGGAAGGGAAGTCGGGGGAAGAGCGCTCTATTCAGAAATTAGTGCTGTGTAGACGCTCCCTATTTTGAAATAAGCTCCGCGATTGGTGTCGCTCAGTTTGCGCAGCTTCTTTCGCGTTAAGCCCTGCAGGGTAGACTTAAAACCTAGAGGGCATCTCTTAAAAACCAGTGTCCAGACATGATTTACAACTCCCTGGAAGGGAGACTCGGCCACGGCTCTTGGGGATCTGCTCCCGTGATGAGTCGCTGGCTCTGTTAGAGAGCTGCATCTTGTTTCTACTTCCCATTTTCTCCTAACGTCAGCCTCCCCGCCCTGCATCCCGTTGCAAGGCTGGCAGGACAAGCCTGGCAGAACAGGGTAGACCAGTGGCTGGAAGTCAAGGGCAGACAAATCCAGCCAAGAAACGAGTCACCAGGACACACCGAAGAGAAGCGCAAGGCTGCGAACGCCGCCTCCGTGCTGGGGGCCAGGTATTACTCAGGCAGACAACGCCTCCGGGTGAATACAGGCTCCGCGCTCTGGACTTTACTGAGCTGAGAGCGATTCTGCCAAACTGTCTTTCCCTGCCACTGCTCGGCCCAAAGAAGGGGAAACACTTACTCGGTCTGACGAGGAGTGTGGTCCCAGTCCCAAAGATTACTTTGTTAGTGCTCCCGTAGTCCCACAGTGATCGCCACCTTTACAAGAAGTTCTACCGGGCTCCCTGATGGGTGGGCACTTAACACACGGACTCTACGACCCATTCCTGACCCGTGCCACAATTCTCCTCCACGGGGTCCCCTCAGCCCTTCTCTGAAGCATTGGGCAGTGGTTGGAGGCAGGAACCTGGGCAGGAGAGTCTGGTTCTGACCCATTCTGGTCCTGTCTTGCCTTGCAATGCCAGTAAGTCTGGGGGGTGGGGGGGGGGAGAGTTAGTCTGTAACTAACATACCCGTAACCACTGTGAATGGCCCTGGAGCACCTTAGAGACTAGCCAAAACTATCTAGCTCGTATTGTGAGCTCTCGTGGGCTCCAGAAGTGGGTTGTGCCCATGAAAGCGCATGATACTCTCTGGATGGTTTGGGACTGTCAGTAAATATTCACTGCCATTGTGAAAGAACAAAAAGTGTAAATAGCAAAGAGACTTAGGAGAGCTAGGCTATCAGAGACGGGAAGTGTTTCTTAAACTGTTTAAGACTGAGGAACACCAAACAATAATTTTTTTTAATGAAGAACACCAGGGATTGTTGTTGGGGGAGAGGGGAAAGGGTTGGGAGGAAAATTATTGAGAAAAAAAAGGAGTCAGGGGGAAATTATTGAGCAAAAAAAAAGTTGCCTGTCCCTTTAAGGGCGGCCATTTATAACTCTGTTGTTCTTCATGGCACAACAGTTTAAGAAACACTGTTCCAGAGGGAAGGGAAGGATTTTCCAGAGGGAAGGACGGTGGGAAACCCAGAGATAACATAGGGAAGGAAATACGGAAAGTCAGAGCAGAAAGGAAGAAGGAAGGATGCCCCGAGGCCAGGGTGGATGCCTGGATAGATTCCCAAACTCGAAGGGAGTCCCTGTGATCAACACAAAGCCGAGAACTTCCCCCAAATAGTTCCCACAGCAGACGCTGAATGGCCCACATTAAGCAGGTGGTCAGACCAGGGGATCAGAAAGGTCCCTTGGGGCTTGGGATCCACAGATCCCCCTCTCGCCTTCCCTTCCTGAATGGTGTTCCTTCGGCGTTTCCTCCCCCCTTCCCGAGGGGCGGTGGGCTGGAGGGTGGACAGCTGGACACGGGCGCTAGGAAGGGGCGGCTCTTCAGAGCCCAACGTGCATTTTAGGGCACAGCCCCGACACGCCGGGAGGCGGCTTACCCGGTCGGACGGACAGCGCGGTGCCAGAGCCAAAGCGGAGCGGCACGCCCCCGGAGCCGGTATTCACACAGCACTGCCTCCCAGCACAAAAACCTGCCACGGGCTTGTCCCCGGAGCCGGGACGGCAGAACCCAAGGCCCAGCGAGAATCCCTTTGGCTAGGGCCTGCAGGAAGAGGGCGAGCGCCCTGGCGGAGCAGGGGGGGGGGGGGGCGCACGTCTGGGATATTTGGGAGCAGGGACTGAGGGGCAAAGGGCTGTGGGTCAGAAACGAGGGGCACGAGAGAAGCGTTTGCACGTGGACGTTCCCCTCCCCCAGCACGGAGGGGTGTCTGCACGACGAGGGCCCTTCACAATAATCACTCCCAAAATTGTGAAAGGCCAGTCCTGCAAGTGCCCAACTCCCCTGGGCTCCCGTGAAAGGCCAACCATAGGAGTGCCCAACTCCCCTGAGCTTCTGTGAAAGGCCAGCCATACGAGTGCCCAACTCCCCTGAGCTTCTGTGAAAGGCCAGCCATACGAGTGCCCAACTCCCCTGAGCTTCTGTGAAAGGCCAGCCATACGAGTGCCCAACTCCCCTGAGCTTCTGTGAAAGGCCAGCCATACGAGTGCCCAACTCCCCTGAGCTTCTGTGAAAGGCCAGCCATACGAGTGCCCAACTCCCCTGAGCTTCTGTGAAAGGCCAGCCATACGAGTGCCCAACTCCCCTGGGCTCCCGTGAAAGGCCAGCCATAGGAGTGCCCAACTCCCCTGGGCTCCCGTGAAAGGCCAGCCATACGAGTGCCCAACTCCCCTGGGCTCCCGTGAAAGGCCAGCCATAGGAGTGCCCAACTCCCCTGGGCTCCCGTGAAAGGCCAGCCATACGAGTGCCCAACTCCCCTGAGCTTCTGTGAAAGGCCAGCCATACGAGTGCCCAACTCCCCTGGGCTCCCGTGAAAGGCCAGCCATATGAGTGCCCAACTCCCCTGAGCTCCCGTGAAAGGCCAGCCATACGAGTGCCCAACTCCCCTGGGCTCCCGTGAAAGGCCAGCCATAGGAGTGCCCAACTCCCCTGGGCTCCCGTGAAAGGCCAGCCATACGAGTGCCCAACTCCCCTGAGCTTCTGTGAAAGGCCAGCCATACGAGTGCCCAACTCCCCTGGGCTCCCGTGAAAGGCCAGCCATAGGAGTGCCCAACTCCCCTGAGCTCCCGTGAAAGGCCAGCCATAGGAGTGCCCAAC
>NC_134740.1:814652-837152 GCF_049634645.1 Pelodiscus sinensis
AGGTCCCGGACTCGTTCCAGGCCCTCCTGCGGGAGTTCGTTGCTGCTTTCCAGGAGAACATGGCGGGTGAGCCAACCCACGGGGCCCCCCCTTACAGCCGGCGCTCCTGCCCTGCTCCCCACAGCACCCACCGTGGCCCCCCAACTCACCCCGTCCATGTCCCTCCTCTCCCCAGAGTTCATCACCCACAAAGTCGCCAGCCTCTGCCTGCAGGTGGCGCTGGAGGTTTTGCACAGGAAGCTGCCGGACACCTGCGCCGAGCTGTGCAGCTCCGTGATTGGCTACCTGAGCTCCCGGAACCCTGCCGCGGGATCCAGGTCAGCCTCCTGATTGGCTGTGGGCCAGGAGGGCTCTGATTGGCTGTGGGGAGGCTGGGTGTGTGGGCTGGTTCTGTGGATTCGTTCTACGGTCTATGGGGGGGGCAAGTCGATTGCGATTGGCTGCGGAGTGAGCGCCTGTATTCTGATTGGCTGTGGGCTAGGAGGGCTCTGATTGGCTGTGGGGAGGCTGGTCGATTGCGATTGGCTGCGGAGTGCGCGGCTGTATTCTGATTGGCTGTGAGGTGTGCGGGGGGCATGTTCATTGGGCCAGGCCGGTGCTGCCTGATTGGCTAACGCCCCTCGCTCCCGGCAGCCCCCTGCTGGTGTTCCTGAAGGACCCGACGAGCAGCCGGGTGCTGGACAAGGTGCTGGAGGTGTCGGAGCGGCGGGTGCTGCGGGCCCTCTACCGCCAGCACTTCCGGGGACAGCTGCGGGCCCTGGCGGGCCATGGCGTGGCCAACTTCACCCTCCAGCGCCTCATCGGGGCCGCGTCCCCCAAGCTGGTCAGTGGGGCCGGGCGGGGGGTGGGCTACAGTGTTAGGGGAAACTGAGGCACGCCCCTAGGACAGTAGCATTCACCTGTAACGTAACCACCTTGCACCGGGATGAATGGGGGGGGCCCTATGGAGGGAGGTTGGAGCCGGCGGGGGGAGGAGCCTGTGGCAGGGGCTTGGCCACACCCCCTCACACCTCCTTGGTCCCCTCGCAGCTGGGGAAGGTCCTGGCGGAGCTGGGCCCGGGACTGGAGGAGGTGCTGGCCCAGGGCCACGCGGGCGTGGCCACGGCGCTGCTGGGAGCCTGCCGGCGGTGTGGGGCCAGCCAGCGGGAGGCGCTACAGCTGCTTATGGAGGTGAGTGGCCACTTGCCTCCTCCCCTATCAACCTCCCCCCCCCCCCTTTCCTGGCTCTCACGTTGGGCTCCCCCCTTTCTGCCCACAGGCCTTCCACTGCTGGGAGCCCCCCGCCCGGCGGGCGGCCTGCGTCCCCCTCTTCGCCTCCCTGCTGCCCTACGAGGTGTACTATGCCACGGGGCAGGAGCAGGAGGCGCAGCCCCCCCCAGTAGAGCAGGTGAGTACGGGGGATGGGGGGTCCCATTGGGGCAGGACTCCGCTGAGGAAGTGGGGGGGCCTGGGAGGGGGTGGATTACTGCTGGAGCAGTGACGGGAAGGTGGGGGGCCGGTGGGGATCCCATCCCTCTCTTACCCCTCCTGCTGTGTCTCTCTCAGCCCGATTCCCCGCCCGCCCTGGCCTCGGTTTCCCTCCACGGCTCCCTGCTGCTCCAGCACCTGCTGCACTTCGCCGACCCCTCCCCCGTGCTGCGCAGCCTGGCCGCCCTCCCCTTCCGCGACCTGGTCACCTTGGCCTGCAGCCCGGCCGGCAGCCACGTCTACGACGCCCTCCTGGCCAGCCCCTCCGTGCCCCGCAAGTCTAGGCGCAAGGTGCTGGGCAGGCTGCAGGTGAGTGTGGGGGCCGGGGGAGGGGGGCACTGCTGCGGGGAAGCCCGCAGCCCCCGGGGCGGGTCTGATCCTCCTCTCGTTCTCAGGGTCACTACGGGACTCTGGCTTGCAGCAAACACGGCAGCAGGGTCCTAGACGCCATCTGGAGCCGGGCCACGCTGCCGGCCAAGAGGCAGATCGCCCAGGAGCTGGGTAAGTTCCCCTCCCTCCCCCGGTTCCAGCTCTCGCTTCACCCTGCCCCCGGCTTCCTGGCTCAGGCCAGCCCCTTCTAACCCACCGGATTGGATACGGGATCCTCGGTCGCCTCCTGTCCCGAACGGGGCTGTTCCTGTAGGCGGTGGAAAGCCACCATGCCCTACCACTGAAGTGGCTGCATTTCAGCCCCACCAGGGCGAGGGGGCCCTGTATAAAGGCGTCCCCCTCCCACCCCGGAGGTGGCCGCATCTCTGACCCGGGTCCTTCTGTCCCCCAGCCGAGCAGGAGCCGACGCTGCGTAACGACCCCTTTGGCCACCACCTGGTGCGGAACTTTGCCCTGACCCATTTCCTCAAGCGCCGGCGAGACTGGGACCGGCACCAGGAGGCGGAGACCAAGCGCAGGGAGCTGTTCGCTGAGATTCTGGAGGACTGAATCCTGGGGGCAGCGGTGGGATTGCGGGCCCAGGAGAGAGCCACTTTCCAGCGCTGGCAACATCTGTGTCCAACCATAGAGACCTGGAGGACTGAATGCCAGAGTGGGCGCTGGTTACATCTGTGTCCAACCATAGAGATCTTGGAGGACTGAATGCCAGAGTGGGTGCTGCCCACCTGTGTATCTAACCATAGAGATTTTGGAGGACTGAATGCCAGAGTGGGTGCTGCCCACATGTGTATCTAACCATAGAGATCTTGGAGGACTGAATGCCAGAGTGGGTGCTGCCCACATTTGCTTCTCACCATAGAGACGTTGGCGCACTGGGTACTGTGGGGTTTTAATGCCCCTGTTAGTGCCTAACCATAGAGACTATGGAGGACTGAATACCAGAGGGGAGACTCTTGAGTGTCTTTACAGCTCCTAACCATAGAGATGTTGGAGGACTGAGGCTGGGGAGGTGCTGGTGTCTATTGGGCTCCTCACCTTGCCTGCTGGGTTGGAACCATAGAGTCCCCGGAGGATTGACCCCCTAGTAGGGGGCCGCTCTGGACTCTCTTTCTCCCTCTTGTCTGCTCCCAGCTGCGTGGAGCTGGTGCCCACCCCTGGTTTTCTATAAAGGTTTCTATTTCTCTACGTGCTCTGCTGTGTATGGTGGGAGGGGGCCGTTAGCCAGTGGGGGAGGGGTCTGATGCCCCAGCCAGCCCCCTTAGCTCTCCCCTGCCCCGGTAAAGGGAGAGGATCCAGACATGGATTTAAATAGCCGTTTAATTGGAGTAGCAGCAGTGTCACGGGTGCCTTGGGGTTGCCGGGGGGCGGGGCCAGGGCTTCAGTCTTCATAGGGCAGAGCCGGAGGGCTGGTGCCAGGTCTCCGCCCCCTCCAGGAGCCGCCGGATGTAATTGGAGGCGCCGAGCAGCAGCTGCCCCATGCCGTGCAGCAGGGCCGAGGCCACCCGCAGCACCCTCCCTGCGGGGCGAGAAGGGGGTGAGCCAGGGGGCTGTGCCCTGGGGCGCCCTGCTGGGGGGGCAGGGTGCCAGGGGCCCTGCGGGGGAGGGGGGGCTGCGACCACCTCAGCACCTTCTTGGGCCCCAGGCACTGGAAGTCGCAGCCCATGGAGTAGAGCCCGTAGAACGTGGCCTTCACGTTGAGGCTGCCGAAGAGGTCGCGGGGGCCCAGCTTGTAGACGTCGAAGGTGATGCGGGCGATGTCCTGGCCCCGGCGCTCCCGCAGGGGCCCGTAGGCCCGGGCCCCGCCCTGCGGCACAGCGAGGTCAGGGGGCGGGGGACTGCCATTAGCCCCGCCCCTGGGGAGTGATGTCACCCTGAGCTGTGGCCCCGCCCTGTGCAAGGGTGATGTCACCCCATTAGCCCCCGCCCTGGGAATGATGTCATCTCATTAGCTCCGCCCTTAGTCTAGTGATCTCATCACCTGAGCTGTGGCCCCACCCTTTGGAATAATCTCACCCCATTAGCCCTGCCCTCCGTCAGCCCCTCCCCCAAATAGTGATGTCACCCTGAGCTGTGGCTCTGCCCTTTGGAGTGGTGATGTCACCCTATTAGCCCCTCCCCTGAATAGTGATGTCACCCTGAGCTGTGGCTCTGCCCTTTGGAGTGGTGATGTCACCATTAGCCCCGCCCCCAGGGAGTGATGTCACCCAAGCGGAGGCCCCACCTGTTGGAATGATCTCACCCCATTAGCCCTGCCTGGGGGGAGTGTTGTCACCCTATTAGCCCCTCCCCTGAATAGTGATGTCACCCCAAGCTGAGGCTCCGCCCTTGGAGTAGTGACCTCACCCACTGAGCCCCGCCCCTTGGAGGGGTGAGTGATGTCAGGGCTGTCAGCTGAAGCCCCGCCCCTTTACTCCCTCCTTCACTTCCCGTCACCCCCTCTGTGGGGCTTCCCCTTCCTCCGCCGTGGGGCTGCCCACCCCCCTTAGCTGCCTCTAGGGTGCTTCTGGAAGGGGGGGTCCCCAGGATGCCGAGCGGGGAGGGCCTCATGTCAGGGGTGTGTGTGGGGGGTATGAAGGAGTCTCCCCCTAGAAGTGGGGGGAGGGAGCATTGGAGGTCTCCAAAGGGGGCTGAGCGAGAGGGACTGGCCACAGGGACACTCCTAGGGGGGTGGGGGAAGGGTTAGACTCCACAGCTCCCCCCACCCTCTGCGGTAAAGGGGAAACTGAGGCACAGCTGGTGCTGGAACAGGAATCCTGGCTCCCAGCCGCCCTGCTCTTACCTCTAGACCCCCACCCCCATCTGAGCGGCCAAGGGGCAGGGTGTCCCCCGGGGGGCGGAGCCTCCTGACAAGGGGCAGGGTGTCCCCCAGGGGGCGGAGCCTCCTGACCAGGGTCCTGCAGGGGCTGGGGGGCTCTGGGGCAGGATTGGGGGCTCTGGTGGGGCAGTGGGGGGATGGGAGATGTCTGAGGGTGACTCCCTGCAGGGGCAGTGGGGGGTTGGGGGTCACTCACCCGCGGGGGGCTCCATTTCTGCCCGGGGCCCAGCAGCATGAGGGCCGTGTCGGGGGGCAGCGTCTGGAAAAAGGCCTCGCTCTCCAGGCTCGTCCCGTCCTCCTCCAGCACCAGCCGCACCAGCCCCCCCAGCAGCAGTGCCTCTGTGGCCTGTGGGGCAGAGGAGGGAGGGGCCAGCCCCCCCCAGAGTATGGAGTGAGGGAGCAGCCTGTGGGGGGGGGCAGGGGGAAGGGTGCTGTGGGGGCAGCAATCGGGTGGGGAGCAGCGCGGGCGTGGTGTGGGGTGAGGGAGCTGTGGGGGAACAGTGAGGGGGTGGTGTGGGGCACGGAGGGGAGGGAGCAGCGGGGGGCAGTGTGGGGTGGGGTGCAGGCAGCAGGTGACACCAGGCACTGTGGGGGGAGCAGGATGGAGACGGAGGGCGCCCATTGGGGACAGCGGGGTGGGGCTGGGCGGGGTGCAGGGAGCTGAGGTGGGAGAGGCTGGGAGGTGGGGGGCACAGGGGGTGCCAGGGGAGCACGGTGTGGAGGGGGTTGAGGGCCGGAGGGGCTGGGGGGCATGGGGCAGTGAGGTGGGGGGCACAGGGGGTGCCGGGGAGCACAGTGCGGTGGGGGGCTGAGGGGCATGGGGCAGTGAGGTGGGGGGCACAGGGGGTGCCGGGGAGCACAGTGCGGTGGGGGGCTGAGGGGCATGGGGCAGTGAGGTGGGGGGCACAGGGGGTGCCGGGGCGCACAGTGCGGTGGGGGGCTGAGGGGCATGGGGCAGTGAGGTGGGGGGCACAGGGGGTGCCGGGGCGCACAGTGCGGTGGGGGGCTGAGGGGCATGGGGCAGTGAGGTGGGGGGCACAGGGGGTGCCGGGGAGCACAGTGCGGCGGGGGGCTGAGGCTGAGGGGCAGGAGGCAGTGAGGTGGGGGTGTGGGGGGCTGGGGCAGTGAGGTGGGGGCAGCGTGGGGGGCTGGGGCAGTGAGGTGGGGGCGCAGCGTGGGGGGCTGGGGCAGTGAGAGGGGCAGGCCGGGGGGGGCTGGGGCAGTGAGGGGGGGGCAGCGTGGGGGGCTGGGGCAGTGAGGGGGGGGCTGAGGCTGAGGGGCAGGAGGCAGTGAGGGGGGGGCAGCGTGGGGGGCTGGGGCAGTGAGGTGAGGGCAGCGTGGGGGGCTGGGGCAGTGAGGGGGGGCAGTGTGGGGGGCTGGGGCAGTGTGGGGGGCAGCGAGGGGGGCTGGGGCAGTGAGGGGGGGGCAGTGTGGGGGGCTGGGGAAGGGAGGGGGCGCAGCGTGGGGGGCTGGGGCAGTGAGGTGAGGGCAGCGTGGGGGGCTGGGGCAGTGAGGGGGGGGCTGAGGCTGAGGGGCAGGAGGCAGTGAGGGGGGGGCAGCGTGGGGGGCTGGGGCAGTGAGGGGGGGCAGCGTGGGGGGCTGGGGCAGTGAGGTGGGGGCAGCGTGGGGGGCTGGGGCAGTGAGGGGGGGGTGTGGGGGGCTGGGGCAGTGAGGGGGGGCAGCGAGGGGGGCTGGGGCAGTGAGGTGGGGGCAGTGAGGTGGGGGGCTGGGGCAGGCCGGGGGCCAGGCCGGGGGGTCTCACCTTGGCCAGCAGCTCCTGCAGGGTCCCGGCCGTGAGCCCGGTGCGGGCCGCCCGCCGGTGGTCGCACACGCGGAAGGGGCGCTGCGGGGGGGCGCGGGGGGCCCACACCCGACGGCTCAGCTCCGACCCGGCGCTGGACACCGACCTGGGGGGAGGGGGCATTATCCTGGGGTGCCTGGGGGGGAGCCAGGTGGGGGCCAGACCATGGCCACGGGGGGGGGGGGCAGCCTGCGGATTGGGTCCCCTTGTTCTGTTTGGGGGGGCCCATCGGGGGGGGACCCCAGGGGTGGGAGATACCATTTTCTGCAAGGGGAGGGGCTCAGGGCCGGGCGGGAAAAGGGGGTGTCCTGTGGCCTGGGCAGGGCCCATTCTGGGGGGACACACCAAGTCAGGGAAGGGGGGCGTGGGGGTGCAATGGCCCATCCCTCGGGCAGAGACCCCCCTGCCCCCCGTGGGGGTCTGACCCACTCACTGCAGCAGGGCGGAGGGGGCCAGCGCGCTGACGTAGTCCATGGTGCCAGGGTCTGTCTGTCCGGCTCTGGGCTCCGTCCGTCCCTCCGCCGCCACCAGCCTGGACTCTGCTCCCCACGGCGCCGGGTGACACAAGCCGGGAGGGGACAAACTCCAAGGTCCCTGGGCCCGGGGAGGGGGGGGAAGCGGGACGGGCAGTGATGGAGCCAGGGAGGTGGTAGAGCCGCTGTGCTCTGGGGCAGGGGAAACTGAGGCACAGCTGGGGCCAGAACAGAGGAGTCCTGGGTCCCCGCCCTCCCGCTCTAACCACTAGGCCCCGCTTCCCTTGCAGAGCTGGGAGAGAACCCAAGATTCCTGGCTCCCAGTCCCCCCTGCTCTAACTGCTAGCCCCCACTGCCCTCCCCGAGCCAGGCAGAGAGCCCAGGAGTCCTGGCCCCCAGCCCCCCCTTTCTAGAGTGGGAGCAGGTGTCCCCCAGTCCCGGCGCAGCCCCCCCTGCTGTGTCCCCCCCCCCCCCCCCATTAAGCCACGGAGGGAGCTGGTTGAATCACAGAAACATTTATTGGTGGCCCCCAGGCCGGCACGGTGGGTCTGTTCACACGAGGGGGGTGACTAACCCCCCTCCCCCAGCCAGGCGGGGGTGGGGGGAACGAGCCGCTTGCACCCCCTTTTGTGGCAGTACAGACCTCCCCTCCCCCCACTCCAACCCTCAGAGCGAAACTCCTGGTCAGAGAGACCCCAGGAGTCCTGGCTCCCAGCCCCCCTGCTCTACCCACTGGCCCCCGCTGCCCTCCCAGAGCCAGGGAGAGACCCCAGGAGTCCTGCCTCCCAGCCCCCTGCTCTACCCACTGGCCCCCGCTGCCCTCCCAGAGCCAGGGAGAGACCCCAGGAGTCATGGCTCCCAGCCCCCTGCTCTACCCACTGGCCCCCGCTGCCCTCCCAGAGCTGGGGAGAGACCCCAGGAGTCCTGCCTCCCAGCCCCCCTGCTCTACCCACTGGCCCCCGCTGCCCTCCAGAGCCAGGGAGAGACCCCAGGAGTCCTGCCTCCCAGCCCCCCTGCTCTACCCACTGGCCCCCGCTGCCCTCCCAGAGCTGGGGAGAGACCCCAGGAGTCCTGCCTCCCAGCCCCCCTGCTCTACCCACTGGCCCCCGCTGCCCTCCAGAGCCAGGGAGAGACCCCAGGAATCCTGCCTCCCAGCCCCCCTGCTCTACCCACTGGCCCCCGCTGCCCTCCCAGAGCTGGGGAGAGACCCCAGGAGTCCTGCCTCCCAGCCCCCCTGCTCTACCCACTGGCCCCTGCTGCCCTCCAGAGCTGGGGAGAGACCCCAGGAGTCCTGCCTCCCAGCCCCCCTGCTCTACCCACTAGCCCCCGCTGCCCTCCCAGAGCCAGGGAGAGACCCCAGGAGTCCTGCCTCCCAGCCCCCCTGCTCTACCCACTGGCCCCTGCTGCCCTCCAGAGCTGGGGAGAGACCCCAGGAGTCCTGGCTCCCAGCCTCCCCGCTCTACCCACTAGCCCCCGCTGCCCTCCAGAGCTGGGGAGACCCCAGGAGTCCTGGCTCCCAGCCTCCCCGCTCTACCCACTAGCCCCCACTGCCCTCCAGAGCCAGGGAGAGACCCCAGGAGTCCTGCCTCCCAGCCCCCCTGCTCTACCCACTGGCCCCTGCTGCCCTCCAGAGCTGGGGAGAGACCCCAGGAGTCCTGGCTCCCAGCCCCCTGCTCTTCCCACTAGAGGGCCCCGTCGGCAGCTGGTGGGGGGGTAGGGGGGGTCAGGGAGCGATGGCGTTGTAGGGGTGCTCCGGGATGGCCGGGCGGTCCTCGCCCTGCCGGAAGGTGGAGCAGGAAACATTGAGCTTCACGTAGGTGGGGTCGCCGTCCTGGAGGGGGGAGAGGAGAGGGAGCGGTCATGCTGGGATGGGGGGGGGGGGCAGGGTAGGGTGGGGGTTAGGCAGGGTGTGCCATGGGGAAGGGAGGCATGGGGAGAGGGGTGCCATGGTGCTGGGGACCTCCCAGGGGGTGCTGTGGGCCAGGGGTGCCCTGGGGATGAGATGCCATGGGGCAGGGTGCCATGGAGAAGGGGGAGAGGGGTGCCATGGGGCAGGGGGTGCCCTGGGGGAGGGATGCCATGAAGCAGGGCGCTATGGGGCAGGGGGAGGGATGCCATGGGGCGGGGGAGATGGTTGCTATGGGGCAGGGGGAGAGGGGTGCCATGGGGGAGGGATGCCATGGGGCAGGGGCAGGGATGCCATAGGGTGGGCCGGGGGGGGGGGACTCACCGGGAATTCAAACTCAGCCCCAGAGTCTGCGTCGTCTTCCTCCTTGTGGCCCTTGGGGGCCGCTCGCCCCAGCCGGGGCCCCTCCCCCTGAAGTTTGGGGAGCAGCCCCCAGTCCTGGGACACCTGGGGCCAGTCCCCCACCTTCTGCTGGAGACCTAACAATGGGGGGGAAGGTCAGAGCCAGCTCCCCATCCCCGTCTTGCCCCCCCCCCCTGCCTCCCTGGCCAGCCTGCCCCCCCCACAGTGGTCCCCCTCCGGGTGCAGTTCTCCGTCTCACCCCTAGGTGGCAGCATGGTGCCCCACGGACGCCGGGGGCGTGGCTGTCAGAAACCCCCCCTCTTAAAGGGGAAGTCGCTGGCGCCCCCTTGTGGGGGAGGGGCAGGCGTTACTCACCGATATGGACATTGTCAGCCGACCTGCAAGGGGGAAACACAAGGTCAGGGGTTGGGGGGCTACAGGCCTGCTCAGCCTGACCCCCCACCCTTCCAGCCCCCCGATATCCCTGCCCCCCTTCTGGTGCCCCCTGGCGATCAACCCCTGGGCACCCATAGCTGCCCCATGCCCCTGCATCCACTGACTCCCAGCCCCCCTTTTGGGCCCCATAGATTGACCCCCGGCAGCAGGAAGCCCCAGCCTGTCCCCCCCTTGCTCCCACTAACCACCCAGCCTAGCTTGCCACGTGCGGCTGTCGCCACTAGAGGGCGTGAGCCAGCCGGGTGGGAGGGGCATCAGCCCTTTGGGGGCGGGGCCAGGCAGGTCAGGCTCCGCCCCCCTGACCTACCCTCTCTTCATCTGGGACTGCCGCAGCTCCCGGCTCTTCCAGTAGGACCTGGAAGGGAAGGGGGAGGGGAGGGGAGGGGTGTCAGTAGGGGGCTGAGAGGGGTGGGGGGGCTGCTGGATGGGGTGGGCTCTGGGGGGGGGGGTTGGCTGTAATTCCCAGGGGGCGGCAAGGGGGTCGTGGGGGAAATCGGAGCATTTTGCCCGACTGGTGTGGGGGAGTCGGGAGCCGGACGCCTGTGGGCACAGCAGGGCCGGGGGAGTCGGGTTCCCTGTAAACTGGGTGATTGGGCAACCCCCAGGAGAGATTCAACCCCCCCCCCCCGGCTGATTAGCAGAGCGCCCCAGCCGGCAGCCTGGGGTCCTCGGGGTGGTGCCCATCCCCCCAGGCCTCGGCGCACGGAACAAAATGTATCCCGCACACGGGTGGGAACGATGAGCCGGAAGGTGGCTGGAGGGGGATGGGGGGGGACTTACGTGTCATGCTGGAGGTTGGCTGGGGGAGGAAGGGAAAGGGGCCGGATTAAAGCGAGAGTCCCCGCCCCCCGGACCTCCTCTCCCCCCCCACTGCGGTGCTCCCAAAGGGGGAGCCCCCCCACCCCTAGATGCCTGGAACCCACCCCCCCAGGACTTAATCCTGCAGGACCCCTGGGGGCTATGCTCTGTGCCCCCCCGGATGCCGGATTCCCCCCTAGCTCCTGGACTGAGAACTGGAGGACCCTGGGGGTGATGCCCTGTGTCCGTCCCCCCAGACATCTGGGTCCCATCCTCTCCAGGACTGAGAGCTGTGGGACCCTAGGAGAGGATACCCTGTGTTCCCCTCCCCCCCAGATGCCTGGGTCCCATCCCCCCGGGACTGAGAGCTGTGGGACCCTAGAAGGGGATACCCTGTGTTCCCCTCCCCCCCCCTGGATGCCTGGGTCCCATCCCCCCAGGACTGAGAGCTGTGGGACCCTAGGAGGGGATACCCTGTGTTCCCCTCCCCCCCCGGATGCCTGGGTCCCATCCCCCCAGGACTGAGAGCTGTGGGACCCTAGGAGGGGATACCCTGTGTTTCCCTCCCCCCCGGATGCCTGGGTCCCATCCCCCCAGGACTGAGAGCTGTGGGACCCCAGGAGGGGATACCCTGTGTTCCCCTCCCCCCCCGGATGCCTGGGTCCCATCCCCCCGGGACTGAGAGCTGTGGGACCCCAGGAGGGGATGCCCTGTGTTCCCCTCCCCCCCGGATGCCTGGGTCCCATCCCCCCAGGACTGAGAGCTGTGGGACCCTAGGAGGGGATACCCTGTGTTTCCCTCCCCCCCGGATGCCTGGGTCCCATCCCCCCAGGACTGAGAGCTGTGGGACCCCAGGAGGGGATACCCTGTGTTCCCCTCCCCCCCCCGGATGCCTGGGTCCCATCCCCCCCACCTCACGCACCTTCCTTCTTCCTCCGGTGGAGACAGACGATAAAGAACAGCACCAGGGCGAAGGCGGCCCCCCCGCACCCAGCCAGCAGGGGGATGGGCAGAGACCAGGCTGGAGAAAGCAGGGGAGGAGTCAACGGTGGGGGCGGGGTTTGCGGACCCCCTAGCTCCCCCAGATCCCAGCCAGGGCTGGGGCCACGTTGCCACCTCCCCTTTAAAGAGGCATTTTCTGCCTGCCAGATGCTCTGGGTGTGGGCCCCGCCCCCTGGGGAGCACTGCCCCCTGGTGTCAGGATCCGGTACTGCGCCCAGGGGTGGCCAGGGCTGGGGGGGAGTTGGGTGTGTGGGGGGGGAGCAGAGACCTCACCTGCCACGGCGACGTTCACGGCCTGGCTTGGGTGGGACAGGATCCACCTCCCGCCCACGGGCTCCTCGTACCCGCAGGTGAAGTTCCCGCTGTTATTCGGCGCGGCCTGCGGGAAGCGGCGCTCGGGGCTGGCGCTGGGCTCCGGGGGGCTGAGCTCGGCCCCGTCCTGGTAGAAGTGGAACCTCCGCTGGGTGGTGTCCCCGGGGGCCCTGCAGGTGAGGAGCAGGGGGGCCCCCTCCCTCACCGCTCCGGACGGGGGGTCCATGCTCAGCTCCGGCGGGAGAGGGGGATCTGTGGGGAGCAGGGGAGGGGTCAGCAGGGCTGATGGGGGGCGAGGGGGCTCTAGCGTATGACGGGCACTGGGGGTTTTCCGTACCCGTCACTTCTAGTACCACCGAGGGGCTGGGGGGTGACTGGAGGCGGCGCCCGTGGAGCTCTGTGCTGTACTCGCACCGGTAGCGCCCGCGGGTGCTGGGTGTGACTGTCAGGTTGTGCCGGGGCCCCGGCATCTCCGCACCCGGCTCCTCGTCTCTCTGCAGCCGGTGGGCCCGGGGCTCGTAGGGCCCAGCGGGGGCGACACACTCGGCCGTCACCGTCTCCCCCGTCACGTAGAGCGGGTGGGGCGGGATGAGCCGCAGGGACGGGGCGGCCGGCGCCGGGAACACGGGGATGGAGACGGGGTCGCTGGTGTGGGAGGGCACCGGCCTGCCCTGGATCCGCTGCTCGTAGGTGCAGGAGAACGACCGGGTGGCGTTTCCGGTGCCGATCTCTTGAAGGTCCAGCTGCCACGTCGAGGTGTTTCCCGGCTGGTGTCCAATCACCGTCCCGCTCTGGTAAAACCTGAACCGCTCCGGGGCGGCCGTGGGGGGAGCCGAGCAGCGAATCTCCACCCTGTCCCCAGACACGTAGACTGGAGAGTCGGGGGACAGGGACACCGAGGGCTTCGGGGGACGATCTGGGGGGAAACGAGGCTCATCTCAGCCTCCTGCTGCCAAGGTCTCCGAACGCCCAGTCGGGCCTGGGGCCAGTTGGGTCTTTGCCTCCCCCCTCCTGCCGGAGGCCAGGCCAGGGCGGCCCCCCCCATGGGAAGCCTCCAGCCAGCCCGGCCCGGCTCCTGCCTCTGTTCCCCTGGCTCCTCTGGGCTCCGTCGCTCGCCCCTCCTCAGCCCCCGGATGGTAACGGCACCGTGAGACCCGCTCGCTCAGAGCTTGGGGTGGACCAGCCCAGCCCCCCCGTCTGCTCTGGTGGGACCGGCTCTCCATGCCCCTGGGTGCCCCAGCAGCCCTGCCCCGCCCAGCTACTCCCGACACAGAACCGCAGCCTGGCTTCCCCCTCAGCCCAGCCCAGCCCCCAGTGGGGTGAGCTCCCCCCAGACCAGGGCACAACGGGGCCCAGTTCCCACCAGCCACCCTGGGGTGCAGTGTGCAGGGGCAGGGGTGCAAGGGACAGGACGTGGGGGTGCGGGGTGCAGGCAAAGGGGGTGCAGTAATGAAAGGGGACAGAGTACGGGGGGACAAGGAGATGGGGTGCAGGGAAGAAGTGGGAAAGGGGAGCAGGGGATGGGTTGCTGAGGGTGGGGTGCAGAAATGCAGGGGTGTACAATGATGGGAATCAGGGAGATGGGGTGTAGGATGATGGGGTTCAGGGAAGCAGGGGAATGAGGCACAGGGAGATGGGGGCAGGTGGAGGAGGTGAAAGGGAGCAGGGCACAGGGAGATGGGGGTAAGGGAGTTGGGGGCAGGTGGGGGAGGTGCAGGGGATTGGGAGGCAGGGAGATGGGGTGTAGGATGATGGGGGCAGGTGGGGGAGGTGCAGGGGAATGGGGCAGAGAGGAATGGGGCAGGGAGATGGGGTGCAGATGGAGATGAAGGGGGACGGGGCACAGGGTTTTGGGGTGTCAGAGACCCAACCGAGCTCACCTGTCAGGGTCAAATTGACGGGTCGGCTCTTCTCGGATGGCACCTTCCTGCCGGCGCGCCGTGCCCAGTACACACACACGTACAGCCCGGCCGTCCCCGGCCCAGCGCTGAGATCAAGCCGGGCACCCCCCGACGGATCAGGGACCCCGGTGCCGATCAGCTCCCCTGGCTGCCTGTAGAATCTGTACCCGGCCACCTCCTGCCTCGGGGGAGCTGAGCACCGGAGAGTCACCTGGTCCCCTGGGAGGAACACGGGGTGCGGGGAAACCAGGGCGATTCGGGGGGCAGGGGGTGGCTCTGAGGTAGACGGAGACAATGGGGCAGGGAAGAGGGAAAAAGACGGCTCAGACTGTGACCCCCCCAGCTCAGAGACGGGTCCTGCCCCCCAGTGAGTCCGTGCCCCCAACTTGCCATTCATCCTCCATCCCAGTGCTGGTGTTGTCGGACAGCACCCCGATAGCCCCCCTCAGAGTCCCCCCCGGGCAGCCCTTGTACCCTCCAGCCATGCCAGGACACACACAGAGCTGGGTGAGTCCCCACACCTGGCACCACCCACCTACTGGTTTTGGGGGCTCAGCCAGAGCCTGCTCCCAAGGGGGAACCCCCCCGGGCACAGGGAGATGGGGGTCAGGGAGATGGGGGCAGGTGGGGGAGGTGAATGGAATGGGGCATAGGGGATGGGGGGCAGGGGGATGGGGGCAGGTGGGGGAGGTGCAGGGGAACGGGGCACAGAGGGATGGGGGGCAGGGAGATGGGGTGCAGATGGAGGAGATGAAGGGGGACGGGGCACAGGGTTTTGGGGTGTCAGAGACCGGACTGAGCTCACCTGTCAGGGACACAGCGACAGGCCGGCTCTCCTCGGACGGCACCTCTCTGCCGGCGCGCCGTGCCCAGTACACACACACGTACAGCCCGGCCGTCCCCGGCCCAGCGCTCAGATCCATCAGGGCGCCCCCCGTCGGATCAGGGACCCCGGTGCCAATCAGCTCCCCTGGCTGCCTGTAGAATCTGTACCCGGCCACCTCCTGCCTCGGGGGAGCCGAGCACCAGAGAGTCACCCGCTCCCCTGGGAGGAACACGGGGTGCGGGGGATCCAGGGCGATTTGGGGGGCAGGAGGTGGCTCTGGGGTAGACGGAGACAATGGGGCAGGGAAGAGGGAAAAAGACGGCTCAGACTGTGACCCCCCCAGCTCAGAGACGGGTCCTGCCCCCCAGTGAGTCCGTGCCCCCAACTTGCCATTCACCCTCCATCCCAGTGCTGGTGTTGTCGGACAGCACCCCGATAGCCCCCCTCAGAGTCCCCCCCGGGTAGCCCTTGTACCCCCCAGCTGTGCCAGGCCATACGCAAAGCTGGGTGAGTCCCTACGCCCGGCAGCACCCACCCACTAGTTTGGGGGCTCAGCCAGAGCCTGCTCCCAAGGGGGAAACAGCCCCACCCCTGGTACCACCTGTTCTCCCCGAGAGCACCCGGCAGGGAAACTCACCCGTCACAGGTACGGCGAGGGGCTGGCTGATCCCCGAGGGGAGCTCTCGCCCGGACCGCCTGCTCCAGTACTGGCAGGTGTACATCCCTGGGTCCCCCACTGCAGCCCGGATCTCCAGCCGGGGTCCCCCCCGGGGTGATGGCAGCTCCTCAGAGCTCTGCTCCGGCGTTTGCTTGTAGAATCTGTAGCCCGACACGTCCTGGGCCCCGGGGGCCGAGCAGCTGAGCTGGACCGGCTCCCCTGGGAGATACAGGGAGTGGGGGGGGCCCAGCGAGAGCGTGGGGGCCAGCGGGGGGGCTGGAAGAGAGGTCACAGGGGGGCGATTTCAGGAACGAGGGGGGTTCCCCATCCCTGGCCATGTCTCAAGCCAGCCAGGCAGGTATCCTATGAAGTCTGCCCTAACTCCTCCAGGGAGCCTGGGGAGCTCCCTGTGCAGCTGGGGGGGGGGGGGGCCTTCTGGCTTGAGATCGGTGACTCCCAGCCCAGAGCTCCCACCCCAGCCTGAGACACAACCTAGAGGGCGAATCACACCCCAGAGATCCCCATGGGGATACCACCCCCCTGCCTGCTCCCTCTGGGGCTCCCCAGGGGCTGTAGGGGGGTCAGTATCCCCTCTGATGTGCCCTAGGACCTGGCGTCCTGCTGGAGCTGGGATCTCCCCAGAACACATGTCGTGGGGCTGGCCGGGCGCATGGAGCTCACCTGTGACATGGATGGAGACGGGGCGGCTGGCCAGGGAGTGGATCTCCCTCCCATGCAGGTGTATCCAGTACGCACAGGTGTACGACCCGGAGTCCCCCGGCTCCGTGATGTGCAGGATGTGGGTGTGGCTGCTCCCAGATGAGACCCTCTGTTCCCCAGCCCCAGAGAACCAGAACCCAGCAGCCGCCGGAGCCCCCTGCGGAGGGGAGCACGTAAGCGTGATGGACTCGCCAGGGAGGTAGACGGGATGCTGGGGGCTCAGGGAGAGGGACGGGGCCGCCGGTGGGTCTGGAAGAGAGAAGAACAAGCCCTCTCCATCAGCCTCTACCGCAGATCTCGCAGCCCACAGCCCATGGGGATACTGGGGCATTGTCTCGACCCTGCGGGTGGGATGTTACCAGATGGGGAGATGAGCCGGCATGTCGTTGTTGCAACCGCGGTTCTGTGTTGGCACCAAATCTGGTGCAAAGTGAATCCGGGAGAGGGATCTCGAACGCTGATGGTTGGCTGGTGCGGTTTGCACGGCTCGCATGCCTGTGCCACTTGTGCATGTGAAGTGAGGCGTGTCAGCGCTGGGCTGGTATTGCTCGTGTTCGCTTCTGGGGGACCCCAGCCGGCTTGGCCAGCTAGCGCGACGGGGCGGCCAGTCATGGGACGAGCAGCACTTGACTGACAATGCACCTCGAGTGGTGCCAAGCCACAGCCGGGAGTGTTCGCACCAGCCTGTGAGCCGTGGCTGCTGCCAGAAACGGACGGTGTCCTGCCGGGACAGGCTCTTGGGACGGCCTTTCCTCCAGTGAGAACAGGGGGTTCCTCGCAGCCCATGTATCCCAGAGAGAGACCAGTCACAGTTTGTCCCATCTGCGCTACCAGCCTGCACCAGGAACTTTGCAATTGGTCTGTGCCATTTGATTTCTTTCTTTCTTTCTTTCTTTCTTTCTTTCTTTCTTTCTTTCTTTCTTTCTTTCTTTCTTTCTTTCTTTCTTTCTTTCTTTCTTTCTTTCTTTCTTTCTTTCTTACCTTTTCAGCACTGGCGAAACTGGTTTTCATATCCTCTCAGCTGCTGCTGTGGGGCTGGACCCCTTGTTGCTCTGGGGCCAGGGGATGACACGCATAGCGGCCAGAGCAAGCCAGTGGATGGGCAGGATGACGGGTGAGACTTGCTGGGAATTGGGGGACCTGGGGCTAGAGAGATGGGGGAGCTCCCAGAGAGAGAACACCCCCATATCTCACTGCACCCCCCAAGGAAAGTGGCCTCACCTTGCACGGAGAGGGACACTGGCTGACTTCTCTCCGACAGGATCTGTCGCCCGGATTTCAGGCTCTGGTAGGCTGGATCAGCCCCATCTCCCCGGGGCCTTGGCACGCCCAGCCGAGGGGTACTCACCATGCACGGTGACATGGACCTGGTTGCTGTCCCTGGATGCGATCTCCTGCCCGGACTCCGCTCTCCAGTAGCGGCAGGTGTACGGCCCCTCGGTCCCCGTCTCAGCCCGGAGCTCCAGCCGGCCTGCCCCGCTGGGAGACGAGAGCTCCTCCGGCGTCTGGGTCCCCCTTGCCTTGTAGAATCTGTATCCCGCCACCGCCTCGCCGCTGGGTGCCGAGCAGCTGAGCTGAAGACGCTCCCCTTGGTAGTACACAGGGTACTGGGAGTCCAGGGAGAGGGTGGGGGGCGGCAGGGGGTCTGGAGCAGGGGCGGAGGGGGGGGCAGCTGGGGCGGGAAAGAGGCTAGTGAGACCCTGGAAACAAAATGATAAAACCCAGCCCCATTCCTCTGCCTGGAAACAGCACCGGGCAGGTGACCCACAGATCCCCCTGCACACCTGAAGTCCTTGGTATGGCTGGGATCTGCAGGACTGCCTGCGGCCACTGGGGGGCGGGCTGGGGGGCAGGAGGCTGCAGTACTGCCTGGGGTGGGGTCTGGAGTGGGGGCAGAAGGGGAGAGAGTTGGAGAGATGGAAAGGGGGCTGGTGGATCTGCAGTACTGCCCGCGGCCACTGGGGGGCGGGCTGGGGGGGCAGGAGGCTGCAATACCGCCTGGGGTGGGGTCTGGAGTGGGGGCAGAAGGAGAGAGAGTTGGAGAGATGGAAAGGGGGCTGGTGGATCTGCAGTACCGCCCGCGGCCACTGGGGGGAACTCGTGGGCCTGGGGCTGCAGTACCGGCTGCCACCACTGGGGGTGCAGACGAAGGGAGGGAGCTGAGGGGATGTGGGGGGGCCCCGCTTGGCCACTGGGGCGCCAGGCACAGTTGATGGGATGAGAGACCCAGCGGGGGCCCCCGGCCCCTCTCCCCACCGGTCCTGGCAAGGGGGACAGGGTGGCTCTTGGGGGATGGGCACTTCTGGCCACCTTCCTCTCCCCAGAACTGCTGCAGGTGGAGGGGCCGGCGAGCTGCGGGCCCAGCCGGGGGATCTGGCCGGTGTGGGAGGCCTGGGGGCAGCCCCCCCCTTTGTGCTGCGGAAGAGGCAGGATCCCGGTGCGCATGGGGGCTGAGCACGTCCGCTGAGCACTTCTGCCTCCGGCACAGAGGGGGCTGGAGGGGGCGGGATGTGGGGCACATGGGGTGCAGGCCGGGACACGGAGCGACCCACGGGGCCTGTTTGGGTCCAGCCGCCCCAGGAGAAAGCCTGCTCAGGCCAGAACTGGCTCTGTGTGGAGCCCCCACCCTGCCCCACAGCCGGGGGGTGGGAGCGAGACACCAGAAAAGGGCGAGGAAAAGAGACAGCCCACCCCCCTCCCCCATCCATCCATCCATCCATCCAGTCCCTCCCAATGGGGCCCTATCAGAGCCAGCGCCCCCTAGAGGGGACAGCCCCTGCCCCCTTGAGCCAGCCCCCCCAACCACGACACCCCCAAATCGCCGGGCACAGACCAGGGGACGGGTCGGGAGCCTCGGACCACACCAGCCGGGGGAGGAGCTGCAGGCAGGCTGTGAGAAGGGAGACAAGAGGGGGTGAGCGCTCTGGGGGGTCCTGGGGAGATGTGGGGCAGGAGCGAGGGCTGTGGGGGAGAGAAGCCCGGGTGGTGGATTTACAGTCACCCCTGGCAGGGCAGGGGGAGACTGAAAGGGAAAGAGCCAGGTGACGGAGCCGGGGCTGGACCCGGAGGTGGGTCCATGGGTCAGGCCAGGGGGCTGGACCTCAGGGTCCCTGGTTCCCTGTCCCACAGATCTGGGGCCGCCCTGCCAGGCCAGGCCTTCCGGCACAGGGCAGGCCCCTCCCCCATCTGGCAGCAGCTGGGTGAAAGCGACAGGATTCTGGTCAGTTTCACTCGGTGTCTTCCCAAACTGGGGGCCCACATCTCGGCCGGGGTCGGGCAGGACGGGGCCCGTTGCTCTAGGACCGTCCCTGTCCCGCCGCCCCCTCTGGCTCCGGGCCGCGGCTCCCTGCCGGCAGCGCACAGAGCAAGGGGGAAACTGAGGCAGGGGCCGCCCCCTGCAAGGAATAAGCAGCGGGAAGTGGAGCCCGAAAAGGTCACCAGCCCCCTGCGCTCTGGGGAGGGGCGGCTGCGTGTGGGGCGCGGGGACAAGCCTCAGGGAAGGCGGGTACGAGGGTCTGTCTGTCTGGGACAGAACCTGCCAGAAACAGGCCCCGGGCCTGGTAACCTCGGAGGAAGCCAGGCGTCGGGGGTGGAGGGTGGGGAGGGGACGTGCCAGGCCAGGGCAGGGCAGGGTGGGGGGCGAGGCAGGCCTGGGATCCGGGCCTGCCCCGGCGGAAGGTGAGTCATTTTGCAGCCCTCCCCGCCGCGTGCCCCTGTTCGGGGGATGGAAGCAGCGCGCGGCGCGCTGGCGGTGGGGGGAGGCAGAGCGGGGCCGGGCCGGGGTGGGGGAGCCCGTGACGCAGAGAGCGGATGAAAGTGGGCGAGAGGGGAAAAAGGCAGAGAGCAAAGAGAAGAACCGAGGCCAGGAGCGGAGGGGGGGAGGGGAAGAAGAGGAGGGGGAAGGAGGCAAAGAGGGTGCAGAGGAGATGGGGAAACTGAGGCAGGAGGTCACTCACCCAGCACAGGACAGAGGCCCCTCAGCTCCATCCTGGGTTGAGCCGGCCGAGGCCCGGAGCTGCACCCTCCACGCCCGGCCCTGCCTCTCTGCTGACAGCGGCCCGGGCCCCGGGGCCCTATGGGCGCTGCGAGAGGAAGTCCTGTCCTAGGGATGCAGTCACCGCCCCACCCAGCGCCGAGGTGTCGAGGGCTGTGGGCGCGGAGCCGGGCTGACCACAGCCTCATCTCGGGGGTTCCCAGCATGCCTTGCAGCTCTCCTCGGCTCGGGGCCCCAGAAGCAAGAAGCCAGGGGGTGGAGGGACTCTGTGTCCTCGAAATGCAGCCAGCTCTGGGGTGGGGCTGACAAGGAACAGCCACACAGAACGCTGCACAGGATGGTCAGCCGGGCCCCAGATGCAGCCAGCTCTGGGGTGGGGCTGATGAGGAACAGCCACACAGTATGCCTCACGGGAAGGCTCAGCCGGGCCTCAGATGCAGCCAGCCCTGGGGTGGGGCTGATGAGGAACAGCCACACAGAACACCTCACGGGATGGCTCAACTGGGCCTCAGATGCAGCCAGCCCTGGGGTGGGGCTGATGAGGAACAGCCACACAGAACACCTCACGGGAAGGCTCAGCCGGGCCTCAGATGCAGCCAGCTCTGGAGTGGGGCTGGCGGGGAACAGCCACACAGAACACCGCACGGGATGGCTCAACTGGGCCTCAGATGCAGCCAGCTCTGGGGTGGGGCTGATGAGGAACAGCCACACAGAACGCCTCATGGGAAGGCTCAGCTGGGCCTCAGATGCAGCCAGCTCTGGAGTGGGGCTGGCAGGGAACAGCCACACAGAACACTGCACGGGATGGCTCAACTGGGCCTCAGATGCAGCCAGCTCTGGGGTGGGGCTGATGAGGAACAGCCACACAGAACGCCTCATGGGAAGGCTCAGCTGGGCCTCAGATGCAGCCAGCTCTGGAGTGGGGCTGGCAGGGAACAGCCACACAGAACACTGCACGGGATGGCTCAACTGGGCCTCAGATGCAGCCAGCTCTGGGGTGGCTGGGGACACACCCAGTCCCGCTGTCCGGGGCCTCCTCATTCCGTCTCCTGGTGTCACGCTGGGAAACTGAGGCCAGCACTGACTCCCCAGCAGCACGATCCCCCAGGGCCTCCCCCCGAAGCGCAGGGCCGGGCTCACTCCACCCCCCCCACTTCCTGCAGCGTTTCCAGGGGCTATTTTGGGCCAGGCCAGGGCCGGTTCCAGCCGGCCGTGGCCGAGTTGCAAGCCGTCCACAAACCACAGCTCAGCTGAGCCGGCTGCAGGCTCCCTGTGGCCTACAGCCCAGTCTAGGGGCTGCTGGCTCCGCCCCATCACAAGCCACGCCCCCAATCTCAGGCCACGCCCCCTGTGTCTCTGAACTTGGCCTCTATCAGACCCCCCCGAGCTGGGACATGGAATCAGCCCTCATTGGGGCAACCAACAGCCCCCCACCCCAGCGCACAGAGCCCCCGAGCCAGCCAGTCCCTGGCCTGGGGCAGGATCAGAACCGGCGCCCCCTAGAGGGTCGGTCCACGCGTGACGAGCCGCCGGCCTCCTCCCCAGCACCAGGCGCCTGCAGCCGGCTCAGCTGAGCTCTGTGGTCTGAGGTCATCGTCTCGCAGCTTGGACACGGCTGAGTCTCTCTTCCAGCAGCAGCCACAGTCTCTCGGCTGGGCCTGGGGCCACGGCTCCTGGAAACGCTGCAGGAAGTGGGGAGGGGGGGGGGCGTGAGCTGCGGGGAGAGGATCTGTGGGGTGGGGGTGTGTCATGTAGGGAGTGGGGGGGCTCACAAGGGGACCCAAGCATGGTGTCAAGGGGTGTAGATGGTTATCTGGAATGAGGGGGCCCGAGACAGCGGGACTGTGTGTGTGTCCCCTCCTGTCCCACCCCAGAGCTGGCTGCATCTCAGGCCCGGCTGAGCCTTCCCGTGTGGCGTTGTGTGTGGCCGTTCCCCACCTGTCCCACCCCAGAGCTGGCTGCATCTCAGGCCTGGCTGAGCCTTCCCATGTGGCGTTGTGGGTGGCCGTTCCCCTCCTATCCCACCCCAGAGCTGGCTGCATCTCAGGCCCGGCTGAGCCTTCCCATGTGGCGTTGTGTGTGGCTGTTCCCCTCCTATCTCACCCCAGAGCTGGCTGCATCTCAGGCGTGGCTGAGCCTCCCCATGTGGTGTTCTGTGTGGCCATTCCCCGCCTGTCCCACCCCAGAGCTGGCTGCATCTCAGGCCTGGCTGAGCCTTCCTGTTGTGTGTGTCAGTTCCCCATCTGTCCCTCCCCAGACCTGGCTGCATTGGTAGGACACAGCAGTGAAACAGATCCTTCCACCGCCTAACCCCCTGGCTGCTCACAGCTAGGGCTGTGAGGCTGGAGGGTGCAGCGTAGCTGGGAGCTGCAAGGCATGCTGGGAGCCCTGGGGCTGAGCCAAGGTGCCCACAACTCTTCACACCTGGGGCCTGGAGGGGTGCGGGGCTACCTCCCTCAGGCAGCATTTCCTCTGTCAGCAGAGTGGCCGGGCCGGGCATGGAGGGTGCAGCTCTCAGCCTCAGCCGGTTCAACCCACCATGGAGCTGAAGAGCTTTTGGGCTGTGCTGGGTGAGTGACCCCCTGCCCCGGTCCCCCTTCCCCTTGGGCACCTGGGGTCCTCAGGGATTAAGGGGCCTG